>NC_067481.1:86491546-86791546 GCF_947179515.1 Apodemus sylvaticus | reverse complement strand
ATGTGGCTTCTGAAAGGACAACAGGTGAGTTGAGGAAACATTTCCATTTTTCATTGCTGATTTATATGGGAAGGTCCAACTCACTGTGGACAGGCCTCTCACAAGAGGTATTCTGGGTTATATAAGCAAATACCAACTATGGGGAGCAAGACAGCAAGCAGTATCCCTTGATGGGTTTTTGTTGTTGTTGTTGTTGTTGTTGCTTTGTCTTCAGTTCCTTCCTCCAGTTACAGCCTTGAGTACAAGCCTATCTCCCCTCAATGATACACCAATAAATCATTTCTTCCCATAATTCCTTTTGGTCATGGTGTTTATCAAAACAAAAAGAAAGCAAGGTAGGATACCCCGTCTCCAGTTCACACATACTCAGATTACAGGATACGTATCATTGTAACTAATTTTATATCAATTTTGTTTTAAATAATTGAGGTTAAAAATCACAAACAAGATTATCAAGGTACATACCAATATGAAGAATCTTTATTATAAATGCATTGAACAGGGACCAAACACTTGCTTCTTAGGTTCGGACATAAGCATTAATTTTTCAAGGAGAGGTCAGGGTTTTAAGGAGTCAATTTGAATTCGAAAATTTGCCCCTGTGTCTTCATTTAGATTTTCTATCAAGCAGTGTCAGAAACAGAGAATTGTACCTAATTACTAGATTGTACATCCTGATATATATTTATCAACACCACAAATACTCATTCATTCTTCTCTTTTAAAAATACATAACAATTTAAATGCAAAAATATGTTGATCTGCATTATCTTTCAACGTTTTCATATGTCAAGTTGGGTTGCTGGGAATCATCATTTGGCTGTGAGCAATGAATCTGCTTACAATAGGAATATTTTAACGTACTAACCACAAAACAACCTTTACTCCCCACATCAGACTAAAGCAAGGATAGCGCTGAATCCTGGGTAATAATGATTTTGTTGGTGTAAACAATTTCCAGCTATATTTTGTATGATACGTTGAAAAGCATCCAGGAAACTTCCAGAAGAAATTTTGAAAATGAAGGGGTAAACTGAGGAGGTTTTCCCAAATTACTAGACACTTTCCTTTGAAGAGGCAGAGTAGGCATTGTAGGATGAAACTCCAAAGTTAAAGGATTTTAATCAGTCCAGGAGAAGTGGGAACTCACAGAGCTGAAGGCAGTTCTAAGCATCTCCTGCAGTAATTGTTATTTTAATTGGCTGAAATACACTATAAGGCCCTGGGGCTGAAACCACGGAGATAGGCAGCTTTCTTCTTCCCTTCAGGAAAGAGAACCACTAGAAAGCTTCTTCTTTGAATTTTTTATTTTTTAAGAAATATTGCGACTCATGTCATACACCCTGTTCTATCATACTACATGTAAGACTTGTTTTCTTGTTATTGGACAGAAAAGTTTCTTTTGGAGAGGGTTTACTTTCTAATGAAGAATCGAATGCCTACTAACAATGGTATCTACACTGCAGCTCTTGCATTTACAACTCTGCCAAGACTGGAGACCTTCCAGTCTTTGGAGTTTTATAACAAATCCTAGATAACATAAAAGATGGGCATTACAAACAACTATGGATACATACTTAAAAATTGCAATGAATTGAGCAGTCAAAATGGCTTGGAGTATAAGGATACTTGCCACCAGCTGATTTTAATAATGAAGGCCAAAAAGGAAGAACAGACCATGAGTTATCCTCTGACCTCCACGGGCATGCAATGGCATGTATCGGGCCTGCACAATCATACAAACACCCATACTCACCCCTACATATGAATATACAACATTTTAAATTGAAATATACACCCATTACACACTCAACTGTGTCTGTTCTAACACCACTCAGTCAAGGTCTCTAGTTTCAGACGTTATGCACCTCAAGTTTAAAATTAAGGTAATGGGATGCATCTAAAATTTTATGAACTGGTAGAAGCAATAGATGTGCTGTTTAAGGAATCCAATTAGTTTACTTGGGTGTGGGCTGAACTTCGGTTCAAGGGTGTAGAGCAAGAGCCTGGTTCAGAATGAAATGTTTTAGCTCAGTCTGTGAAAGATGGCTGAGTGGTGGTAGGCCTCAGCAGTGGTGGCTAAAAGCCTCCATCTGACTAATGTAATGCAGATAAAGAGGAAGGGAGAGGGAACAAAAAAATGACTCTAATGATCTAAATCCTGTAAAAAGGAGAGACCAGTAAAACCCAAGAAGCAAAGGAATGCTAAAAGATGGTTGAGTCATGCCAAGGCATAGCTCATCAATGAGTAAATTCTATTTCTTTTAGTATCTGAAGACCAACATTTCTATTAGAGAAAGGAAAAGTAATAGAAGGCAGCAAAGGGTACACATTCACCTTCTAGGTAGGTATCAAAGCATATTCTGAGACCAACTATGTACAGTGAAAACTTTTGTATTTTCTGATTCATACCAGCTTCCTCCATGATTGAAGCATTTCATTTAGCAAAAAAAAAAAAAAAAAAAAATCATTAAGGCAGAAAGTAAAGAACTCAGAACAGTTTCAGAAAGTCTCTGAAATCGACCTGATTCTCTAAGGTCGTCTCTTCCCAAGAGTAAACAATAAAAAGAGATAGGTGATGTTCACTCTCAGATGTGCCTACTTCCCTGAAATAAGCAAAGACAGGTTACAAGGAAACCTCCAGAAACAAATGGAGACCAGTCGAATTGCCTTAGCAAATAAAACCAGCTGAGCTGCCTGGAAGGAACTCAGTAAAAGGCAGGCCACCAGGAAAGGCCCTGCTTCACTGACTGAGCTGCCTGCAGGCTGTTCAGGATAGTCCAAGTTTTACTGAGATGATACATGCTAGGGTATGCATTAGTGGTGCATTTTAGTGAGGCTTTTTTTTTCTTAGTATCCCTTCACCCCTAATCCTGTATGTAACTCCAGTAAAACCTGTTGGTTCAACAAGTTGGACTTTCACGGTGTCTGTACCTTAATCAGTTGTCTGTTTCATATCATTCTCTCTCTCTCTCTCTCTCTCTCTCTCTCTCTCTCTCTCTCTCTCTCTCTCTGTGTGTGTGTGTGTGTGTGTGTGTGTGTGCATGTGTGTGTTGTGTGTCTTTTGCATCTCCCTAAAATGTTTGTCTTAACGCCATTATTGGTACTGAAAATTCTCTATTTTAAAACATTATATACTGTACCAAGGTTGGATATACAAATAATATGCTAATGTCGTCACATTCTGCAGTCTCAAGTTCCATGACTTGACACTGTGGGCCTGAACAAAACTGATCTGTGACTCATCTTTCCTGATTTATCCTGTAAAAGCTTTTCAATTGCCCCCCGTTCAGCAGCTTTTCATAAAGTCATGAATTGTGTTTGTCCCTATACCTCCTTAGGGATTCTTGTACATCCTCAAGGCTTACTTTCTCATTCAATAGACTCCAAGTCTCGTTTCTTTGAAAGATCATAGAACTCTAACTTCTGGCAATTTTCAAAATTGTCAGGAAATATCCAACAAGGGGTGACTATAGAATAACATGGACATAAGCATAGGAAAACAACTACACGCCTAACGTGTATAAACTCAGGATCAAAGCTTTCCTGTGAGCAAGAACATAAAAAGAAACAACATACCTAAGCTTTGGTGAAAGTGAGTTTGTCTCCTTTTAGGAAACAATATAACAGTAGTAAATAAGGACTATTGCCATCTATTTCCTCTGGGCTTAAATACCCGTGCTTCCTGTTTCATAAAGGGATTCTGCCACTCTTTTTAGGAATCAGAATTTTGACATCCAAAGAGTTCAGTGGCTAAAGCCAAACAGTTGAACCAGTGGGTATAATCACAGTACACCATTGAAAGGGATCTTATTCTTGGTGTGTGAAAAGGTCAGAAATCACCCATGGAATAAGAAATCACCTGCAGAAGGCAGCCACGATAAGCACCCACCTAATACTAACAAATTATTTTGATTAAGATGGCTATGGGTAGGTCCTCTCCTTAGAATGACAGTTAAGCATGGTTTTACATTATAGAGATGAGCAAACATAAAACATTCCTATGAAAGACCTATGTCTACCATGTTCTACATGTGAGTAGATGGGCCTACCTGTGACAAAGAACACTTTTTCTGATGACTGGAGTCAAGATGTCCTGCAGTCTGGGGTGGCTTAAACTTCTTCAGGATTCATGGCTGCTATTTTCTTATCTAAGTATTTTCACCTTTCAGCCCGTAATGACAGTGTTCTTAGGACCTAGAAAGAGAGAAAAGGGGACATTTTTTTTTGAAAAGCCTGCTGAGTTACAGCAAAGTCACCTTGCACTTATTTCAGATCTGGTGTGTTCAGGAATATAAAACAGGAACTTCTTGTTCTAACAGCCAACTCACTGTGAAGCCAGGGCAGGGAGACCAAAACACACTTGAGTTACGCCAAAGGGAATAAAAAAAGGCATATACTCTCACTATAGACAAGGACAGGTTGAGAGTCATTTTTGAGAATCTTTGTGACCAAGGATATTGCTACCTTTTTGTTTGAGAAAGGACTGTTGGTTGTCAGGGGAGTGGGAGAAGCTGTGTAATGTCACTGGATACATCTGTATGAGGGCTGGCTCAATATAGGTACAAAGGCAGAGAGACTGAAATATGCTTTTCTTGAATTTGCAGTGCATCTGGGCACAACATCAGATACACATAAGCATGGAGCTTCTGCAGAATGGGAGGAATGTCACAGAGATGTTTTAGACTGTGGATATGCTCACTCAATTTGGCCCTCAAAGGTTTAAAAGGCCCAAGTGTCCAATAGGCCCTATGGTGTGTTGAATAGAAATGGTTGGCCCCCCCATAGGGCAATAGGCAGTGGCACTATTAGAAGGTCTGACCATATTGGAGGAAGTGTTATACCTCAGTGGGTTTTGATATTTCAAATGCCCAAGTCACATCCACAGTCACTTGCAGTTCTTTCTTTCTGCCTGTCCAGATGTAATGCTAAGAAACTTCCAAGTCAGAGAGCAGAAGGAACGAAGGAATGGTAGTGATTACCAAGCTAGAACACTGATAGCCAGCTATTGAAAAGAGGTTACAGGAAGGTGAGGTGCAAGTCCTTAAAGGGTCCAATTCTGCAACACTGAGAAAACTTGCACCTTGTCTTTCTGCTTTGTTAAGTAGAAGTTCCCTTATTGTGAAATTCACACAGATTGGATAAGCAAAGCAATGAATAAAGGGCATGTAGGTATTCCCTCTTGGATACCATAGAACATCTTACTGAAATGTCGCAGTGAACTTATTTTTAATTTGTATAAAGGTACCTTTAAAGAGTTTCAATTTAATGTGTTTTTTGTAATCCAATAAATGGTTATAATATTTCATTTTTTAAGATGGCAGTATTTTAGTTTTAATATATTTCTTTGTTGAAAATTTCATGTGTGGGTACACAATGCATTTCGTTTACTCCCATCCTACACCTTCCCTTCCCTTCCTCATACCCATCTCACCTTCATTCCCTACAGGTGACTTGATCCTACTTATGTCTTTATTTGTCTTTGACTTCCTGTTTATATCCAAATCCATCTATATGTGTGACAATGAGGTTGGAATTCAAACATGTGTTATCCCAGCAGGCTCATCTACAGGAATGCAGCTGAAGACAGTGAGTGCACATTCCCAGAATCCATAAATGGCCAATAGTTCCACAGGAGGAACAGGGTTCTTCATGCCTTTTTCCAAACTCTGTTTGAATGTTGTCAGACCTAGTCTGGCTCAGTGGAGCTAGCTGAGAGATCATGAATTCCTTGGCTCTATCATGCCTGGGAGGTGACAATTCATGGTCCTTTCTCTCTTCGGGATCTTTAATTCTTTTCTCCTTCCTTTTGTTCATCCAAGAGCCTTTTAGGGAGTGGTGTAACTATCCTACTTAGGGCTAAGTAAGCAAACTGACCTCAGTTATTCTCTGTGTTGGCCACTCCTCAGTTCTGCATTTATGGTGATACCCTGCATTGCTTGATAATGTTCTTCCTAATAGGGATGGTTTAATGAACAAAGATTCTTATACCACCAGATGTGGAATCTACCTTATGAGCACTTGGTCAAGGAAGTGCTAGAGACCTCCCACCCCCAAATAATACAGGCTCTTGCTAGTCCACTTGTTTGCACACTGGCTTTAAAAGATATTTCTAACTGAACAAAGAACAGACTTGCCTTGGGATCAGCTAAGCTGGCATGCTAAAAAGATGGTCCATTTTCAAACGGACCAGTTTGTGTCCACAGAATAATATATTGAGATATATATATGCACATGAATAAATATTCATACACATATGTGTGTATGTATTATCATTTTCCCTCTCTCTCCATTTTCACTTGCCATAAAACTAATCTGGCAAACCAGCATTTTTAGGAAGCTCTAATATGCTAATTTTTTTGCAAAATAAGTTACTTTTTCATCTATTGAACATATGAAATAGCCACTTTAAAAATATTTTTAAAAGAATTTCCTAGGAATAAAATCCACTGGATCTGAAATTTTTAGGATAGCCAATCAAATATATCGAGCTCTTAGTTGGCTTAAAAAGTTGATTTAAACGATCTGCTCCATAAATTGGGTATTTATTTCTACAAAAAGAGGGAAGAAAAAGAGGACTTTTTCAGTTTTTTGTATAGTGGCAACTATTCATATGACAGTTCTATCATAGAGAGGCAGTGGCAGAGAGAGGGGGTGGGAGGGAGGGAGAGAGAGAGAGAGGGAAGGGAAGGAGAGAGGGAAAGAGAATGAGAGAGAGGTGGAGAGAGGGGGAGGGAGGTAGGGAGGAAGAGAGAGAGAGAGACAGAGAGAGAGAGATTGAGAGAGAGAGAGAGAGAGAGAGAGAGAGAGAGAGAGAGAGAGGAGGGAGGGAGGGAGAGTCAGTCCCTAGGTGGGTCTGCTTCTCACCCTGATGTTTCAAACATGGTATGAAATTGCCTTATTCATTAAACAGAAGACAGAAAAAAAGTGTTAGGGATGAGTTACTGTAGGTGTCAGACATAAGAGTACAGACAGTGTTCAGTAGTCATTGTAGGGTGAACTGCTGATTCCATTCGTCAGGTTTTCACAAATGCACTTACTTTTTTTTTTTTTTTTTTTTTTTTGGTTTTTCAAGACAGTGTTTCTCTGTGTAGTCCTGGCTGTCCTGGAACTCACTCTGTAGACCAGACTGGCCTCAAACTCAGAAATCTGCCTTCCTTTGCCTCCCAAGTGCTGGGATTATAGTTGTGTGACACCACGCCCAGCACAAATGCACTTTCTACATTAATTTTATGCTACTCATCCAAACTCTTGGGTTGTACTTCATTACACGCTTTCAATGCAGAGTGTTGGTATGAAAACAGATATGCTGGAGTTATACAATAGCTCTGCATAAGAGAACCAAAAATAGTACAGTTATGGAAATGCATGTACAAAGTTAGACATCACTCTTGAATCTTTAGTATATGATAAGGCAAAGAAATTGGATTGCATTCTTTCATGCTTCTGAAGTCTGATTATATTATGCTAAATTTTAAATGTTATTACTAATCATATGTTAAGTTAGAGTCATATGCTATAGGATCTGAGTGTGAAAGAAAACTTTCCACTTTCCTTTGGATAAAAGCAAGGGAATTAATTCAACAATAACATGTTTTTTTAAAATTCTTCATTTATTGTTATAACTTTAGCAATCAGCATCGCAAGCTTCTGCCCAAATATGCAGACATGACAGAAGAAAAAAATGATCAACTGTAATGTGCCAGAGGGAGAAGGGCTGGTTAGTGTCTTTTAATATTAAGAGTGGTCTGGCACAAAGGATCTTTAAGAACAGAGACAATGTTCTAAGGAGAAGGTGAGGGCAACATGAGTTCCTGATGTGATCTGTGGTAGGTTACTTAGGTAAGGTTTTGCAGAATTTATGTGAATGGTGTTTTCATGATACTGCAGCCTTTTGGCCTCTTCGCTGGTTCCTTTCAATGTATCAGAATCACACCTCAATCTTCTAGCATTCTTTGGAGCCATTCATGACAGTGTTTCATTAACTGGAAGGGTAATTTAATGCATATCAAATAGTCTTCTGCCTCAGTTACCTACTTGTTCACTTAAGCACAGCCATATTTCTTCCACCAATAAATCAAAAATATCAAAGAACAAGATCAACAAGGGATGTGGCTGGTACATTCTGCATAGGTCCTAAGCATGTATTAACTTAGCAATCTCCAGACAGAAAACTGTTAAGTAATTATTGTGATGCAGATTATAATTGTAGCCCAATTATCTCGATAGTTGCAGAAGTTAAAGAGAGACTGAGAAAAATAATAGGGAGAGGAAGGAAACAAAAAAGAATCAACAATACTAATGGGAGTTAGGAAAAAAATAAAGACTGTCAGAACATGTCACTATTGGGGAAACTACAAAAGACAAAGAAGGAAAACAAAATAAAAATAATTTGGATCATACCCTGAGGCATCAAATACAAAACAAAGGGGATATTTTAATTGGGCAAATGGGCTCCAAATATTTTCAGAAAATGATTTCCTTCCTTCAAGCACAACAGTGAGGATGGAGTGTCTGGCACTTTCTCATATTTCAGATGTCCTTATGAAAGTTTAAATTCTGTAAGCAGGAAAGTGAGTTTCTATTTTGATTGGCATTAAAAACCAATCACTTTGTCCCTCTCCCATTTAAGCAGAGAATATTTAGATGAGTGGGCATACCAATTTGTATGGGAAAGATCGCCATTCTGCTGGGAAAGTTATTCGTTTTGAATAAGAGTGAAAAGGAGGAGGGAGATACGGGGCAAAAGAGCATGGCCACATTGCTCTCTGGCCACTTATGTAAATCTAACTGCTTAGTCTCTCAGTTCTTACATAAATTAATTATATTTTTTGTCCACATGCGATGATGATATCCTCTCCATCCTCTACCATGTCATTTCTAATTTGGTGTCTATTTCTCAGATTATATCAATCTATGTCATCCATAAATATTGGAACCCAACAGTCTGATTAAAAACTGTTGATGAGCTCCATTAGGATACAGAGGACATAATTTTTCCGTATTGCCTCTGCATCATCTAGAATGGATAGAGTTTTCCTGGGACTTAAGCAAAATGCTTCTAAGAGCTCTATCAAATAGAAAGCAACAAGAGAATGCCATTAGACATTTATATATTTTGATGGAGGAGTGAAAACCTCAATTGGAAAAATGCAGTAAATTATCACTCATTGTTGGTAAAGTGGGCAATGACTTTTTTTTTTACTTAAATAAAAATGTTTGAGAGTAGTACTTATATTCTGCTTTAATTCTTTAAATAAAAATTTGAGAATGCCTCACTGGCTGCCTCATTTGATCCTCAAAATTCAATTTAGCCTGAGGCATTATAATAACTGTAAAAGACCTTGGAAATACAGCAAGTCAACATTTAGTAAACATCAGATGGCCTCGCAATTTGGGGTGAATTTACACAAATTTCTTCTTTTCTCACATCTAGAAATAGTCTCCTTTGTAACATTTTTTAAAAAATTTATCTTCAGTTAGTTTTTAATCACAGAATTTACTTACTCATTTGTCATTTAGAAAATACTTGTCTAGGAACGTTGAGACACTACTGTTTTCTGTGAATAGCTTAAGAAATAGTCACTTCAGATGTTTTGCCCTTCTTTGAATAAGGCAGTATTAAGATACTATATCAGATACTGAGTGTGGAGAGTACAAATGAATTAGCCTAGACAATGATGAAATGTGAGAGGCACCTGGCCTCAGAGAAGCTACACAAATCAAGCACTTACACATTCCACAAAATCCTGTAAAACATCTATTTTTCGCGCCTATAGATCTAGATGCCACCTGTCCCCCATGTTTAGGTCTTCTGCATGCCTCATAAAAGTTTATAATTAAAAGAGCACATTGTCCAGACAAGAAAACACGTGGTAGAACATGGCTATCTGAATTCTAAATCCTCAATTACCTCTTACCAGCTTTTTGATATTTGAAGAGTAAGTTAATATTCCTAAGCCTCAAATTTCCAACTATAAAGTGCTGTGCCATTTGTTTTATGTAGTCCCTGATAAATAGTCCCACATAACACAGGACATAACAATGTTATGTATATATGATATATTACATTATTTTGATATATATTACATTATATATTGATCGGTGAGTATTAAATTAGGCATACGTATTATTCTAAGTAATGTTACAAAATGAACATGGAAAATTGGGAAAAATTCTCTACGCATACACCACATTTATATTTTACAGAAACTGAAAGGGAAAGCAAAATGAATAAACATGAAAGCATATGACAGAGACAATTTGATATGGAGATAAAAAGCCATGAAAACATGAACCTTAAGAGAAAAAAATGTGCTAAATAGCAAACCCTTTCAGTGGGCTGGATTTGAGGCAGAATCTGCAAGGTCAAAGGAAAATGCAAAATTATGAATGGGTCTTGGAGGTCCTCAGCAACTATGACCAACACAGAGATAAAGGTTGGGTAAGGTGTCCATATAAGGAAAAGGGGCAGGGCATGGTGAAGAACAGCAGGTAAAGATGGTAGTTTGTCTTTTGTTTGCAGTGTAGTGCAAGTCCTCTGCAGAACAGGAAATGGGCAAGGCACAGCCTCTGCTTATTCTGTCTGTCTTCTGAAACCCTCCACTCACTGCTTCTTTCCTAGACTTCCATCCAGCATTATAGTGTGACTTTGTGTCGCGTTTCTGCACTGTCACAGTTGGGAAGTAAATGGATATTTGTCACTGACAGCTTTTATTACCTTATTTCCTGGACACTAAGTGGATCTAGTTATATGTAAATAGACTTAGCATTTTCTCTCACTATATTTTACTCATCCAAATTATGGGTGATAATTACTCTTTAGTTTATAGCCATAAACCCTGGAAAGGACCCCTGTGTGCACAAGCTATAGGCAGCTGCCTCCATTTTTATGATATGTGAGGCACTAAACTACATTTACATGATAAAGACTTTTAGTTTATCTTGGTGTGTAAAATTCTTATGGCTAGATTTACTGCAGAGGGTTGCAGAATAACAGAATACACACACACACACACACACACACACACACACCACACCAAACATACACATATCACTGAGGTGAGAAATCACATTATTCAAGGATGGGATTCAGGATGAGTCAGTATAGGAAGGTGCAGCATTTGTCAGAAGAGTTCTCAACCAGAGCCAAAGTCCCAAGAGATGCAGCCCTACAGTTGAATATGACTTTTAACAGGCTTCCTTCGTCTACACCTGATTTCAACCAGTAGATAAGTAGTAAATATTTTTGTTTTTCAAACTATCTTTCTAAACAGGTTTGTTCATCCTGTTGTGTCTTACTGGGTTCCATAGTTTCCTTGACTGTTACTTTTTTTCTCTCTCTCTAAATTTTCAATAAATTTAACTTAAGCAAAGACTATGGTTGGTCTCTAAAGAGACACATAACTTTGACATAGTACAGATTCATACCTTTGACTATGGACTCTTATAACCAAAACAACTGCAATTAATGTTAGTGAATATCTGTTGACCGAACTTCTGGGGCAACCAAAGCAATGATCCTGAGTTGTGCTATGTCAATAATGTAGTTAATTTTAGATGCAGTGCGTTTGGTTGACCTTTTATTACTCTGTGCCTGCTAGATGCTTGACTGTGTGTTTCATTTTTAAATTTAGACACAGTATTGTAGTTAGTTAGCCTGTAAAACATAGTAGTCAAACACACTGAACTAGTCAGGGTTCTCGAGAGGAACAGAATTGATAGGATGAATACATACTTATAGGTGAATTCATATTTATGTGCACATATAAGAACATATATACAGAATTCTTTAAATAAATTTATCTTAAAATATTACCAAAAGGTTCTCTTGAGAGGCTGAGAACCTGTTAATTGCCCAGTCCTTGAGCAAGGTGTCTCAGCATTCACTGTAGTTGCATAGTGGCTGATTCAGGTTTGGGAGGCTCACAACCTGTTGGTTGGTTTTTGAAGGAGGCTGAGTGTCTCAGCTGCCCAGTGATGGCACCGAATCCATGGAATATTCTAGCAGAACTGCTCTTTATAGTCAAGGGTGCAAACGTGGAAAAACTCTGTTATTAGAAATGGATTTAGAATCAGGAACAGAACCAATCAACTGGTCAGTTTAAGGGAGTTCCAGAGAGTAAAAGAAGAATAATCTTCCTCTGCCATACCTTATTTGAGCTCAGCTGTGCCCAGAAGATGCCATAAAACTACATGTGTGTCTTTGCACACCCAGTAAAACACAACAATTCTTCAGGGGAATTTTCCTATGTGGGCGATTCCAACTTTTGGCTGCATTATATTTAAAGCAACCACCACACATGCTACATTTAAGTAGATCCCAATTTTGTACTCCCAAAGAAACCAGGAACTAGAAAATTGTGTTTTGCATGGGAAATTATTTTGGAGAGTCAATAAGGTCTTAAACTGGATGGGTTAGGCTTTTATCAGGGTAACATTAAGCTGTAGTCTAAAAGTTGGCAAAACCCACTTTTTTTCAAGAGTTTGCAGTCAACAAGCCAGAATGTATCACTCTAAACTCCATGTTTCCAAATTCAATAACTAGTTTTTTTTTCTTGTTCACCAATCTATTTAATAACCCTTTATTATTTTATGTCCCTTGATATCTAAATGCCCATGTTTAAAAGGGCAGGGTAGCACCATTCCTGGAAATAGTCCAGTTCTGCCAAGACACTAAGAAACTAGTTTTTGGCTTCATGGTGAGGTCTACTTAGATGGGTTAACATAACTGACCAGTCTATACCTTGGCCATTCAAGGTACATGCTGGTATACACTGTTATGACTTTTAAAACCTTCACACTTGGTATACCTTTAAACTTTCTTTGCTAAAGACACTGATTTCTTAAAACTCAGAACAATTATGTATATGTATAGTGTCAGTTTTCCCAAGACTACATTAAACTAAATATTGACTTTGCAAGGTCTCCCTCCTTTATTATTTATAGTTCTTAATTTGTGGAATTTATTAAAAATTGAAGAGGATGCTTCATGGAGAAATTCCTCACAGGTGTCAAATTGGATGACCTAACCAAGCCAATTACAAAACTGGCAAATCTACGGTTACTTTCCTAAAAAATGGCACTATTTGATTTTAACAGAGACTGATATTTTTAAGGACACGGAGACATTTTCTTTCAAGGAATAATGTTCTTCAATTTTTGAAAACTGCTTTTTTTTTTAACTTTTCAGAAAATTGCTTTCTTCTGCGGCTTGTTAGCCTTTCTGTTATTTCTCAGAATTTGATATATCATTCTTTGGCACTTTAGAAAGTGTTGGGAGAGAATTTCAAGTATTTAAAAATATTTTTTTTAACAGACTTGCCTTTTGTACAAAGTGTCAGGAAGTTCAAGGGGCAGCCTGGGTGCTATTACATCTTTTGTCAGTGGAACAAAACTTCATTCTTAGAGAATCATTGTTCCCATTACCAAAAAGAGGGCTCATGTATTGCTGTGATTAGTGAGAGCCTCCAGAGAAAGAGGGGAAACTGAGTGATCCTGTGGACTGCTTAATCTGCTGCCTCACCTCTCCCCATAGCAAAGGCTCTCATGGGATCTTAATGAAGAGTTTTGGGGAAACATTTCATAGCTTCCTACACAACTCTTAGATTTCAACCACATAACTTGTTTAATTTAGCTTCAGGGCACACAGATAATTCAAGAATTTAACAACCAGTCATGTAAACTAAGTTATGTAAACTTCATGTATGTAAAGTCATGTAAACGTCAGGGAGTAACAAAGATGTTTCAGATCAAATCCTTAAACCATAATTCATACAGACATCAACAAGTTACTTTTAAAGGAAGAGGGGAGTGGTAGCCTTTGAAGAGGTTCCATAATCGTCCAGGAGGAGGGATTAGCTTTCATACCTGTAGGTGTTTCTGAATGACAAAAGCAGTCATACCTGAGAAATTCTGAATTCTACCTATACTGCTTCCTTTAAAGAGATGCTTAAAAATAACAGAAAAGTAATATTCTAACAGAGAATATTTTTCTTTCTGATTAAACCAAAGCTTGCATGTGTATGGTTGACTGTGTGATTTTATTAATATTTACTTTTTCCTCAGTACACTGACACATCATAACTCAAAATTGTCTTAGCACTATTATCATTAATTGCATTGCTCTATTTAAAACACTATTTTTAAAGATATAGTTAGAGCCTATGCTTTATTGTCAAATATGAGCAAAAGATTACATATATCATCCCTATCCTTGATATATATAAATATTGTAGTAGAACAAAATGATGTTGAAGGTGTGAGGATGACTGAAAGTCATAGATAAAGAGGAACTGTGTTTGTGCACAGTTGAAGTTCCTGCATTGATAATCAGCATGAGTTCTGTGTAGAAATGATGGGCCAAGTCACAGATAGGCACAGATGACATTTGTTAAACAATGTGCCCTATCATTGAAATATTAAAGTCTTAAACTCTTTTGACCTAAGGCAGGCAAGATACCTCTTGTTACATTCATTTCTACTACCAAGTTCATTCAATACACAATGATCAAGAGCAAGGCATTGCTGAGCACGTGTTAAATATCTCCCAAAGCAAAGGAATGTTATATAGTTAAATAGACAGGCACTGTAATCACATCTGCATTAATTTAAAATAGTATATGGATAATTTTGGCCAATAATGTATATATCTATAAAAAATGTTATACGATAGGAACTAGGAGGCCAGACTCTGGACTAATACTACCTAGCCTTTAAAACTTGCTACCTAGGTAAGATTAGACTTATATTTTCATTCTTAGCCCTCAGCCATTCACAAACTTAAACAGGGGATAGTAACAACCATTATTTTGGGTGATTCCTGTGATGTTACATCTGGGAGTTCATTTTAAATTCTTAAAACTGTCGAACTTCTAAATAGCTGATGACCAAGAAAATTTCAGGTTTCATTTCTTATCTATTATTATATATTAACATGAGCATTAACACATGCTTTATCTTTTTTTTTAATTGGATATTTTATTTGTTTGTATTTCAAATGTTATCCCCTTTCCAGGTTACCCCTCTGTAAACTCCCTTCCCCATCCCTCTTTGCCCTGTTTCTGTAAGGATGCTCCCACCTACTCCATCCTTATCACCCTAGCATTCCTCTACACTGGGGCATCAAGCCTTCACAGAACCAAGGCGCTCCCCTCCCATTGATACATGGGTGCAAGCATGCACATCTGTTTTGGTCAGGATCTGGCAGAGCCTCTCAGGAGACAGCAGTATCAGGTTCCTGACAGCAAGCACTTCTTGGCATCAGCAATAGTGTCTGCTTTATCTCATACAACATAGTTAATTGATAATGATAAAATTCAGATAGAATAATAGTAATGATTTTAATCATATATTGTTAGAAATTAATGGTTTCACCAGAAACCATATGAAAATAAATGAACATACTAAGCGTTCTTTATAAAAACAAGAAAGAACATTATGGGAGAATATGCCCTGCAGTGAAGGCAGAGTCGCCATCTTTGTCTCCAGCCTGACCAGACATGCCACCCCAGGTACTGAGCTATCCCGAGTGTAAGACCTCAGGGTATGCAGACAACTGAGCTGCGGGCTGCCGCCTGCACCTAGGATCTGGGAGAACAGTGGTACCACCCTGGGCCACCAGAAGCCTATATACTGCCCTGCAGCAAAGGCACAGTCGCCATCTTTGTCCCCAGCCAGATGAGACAGGTCACCCCAGGTACTGAGCTATCCTGAGTGTAAGACCTCGGGGGACGCAGGCAACTGAGCTGCTGGCTACCGCCTGCACCCAAGAACTAGGAGAACAGTGATTCCTCTGTGTGCCAGCCAGGCATAGGGCCGGTGCCCTGAGGGATCCCCGCTGCCATCCTCGCTCTCTGACAGAGCAGACAGGCAGTACCAGGTTCAGTCCACAGAGACAACCCAAGCATAACATTGCTTGGGGCAGGACACACCAGGGATCCAACAGCACCCAAGAGGAGGGCAGCACATCAGCAATCTGTGGCTGGGGAAACCCAGCCATCCAGTGTTGTAGAATTAGCCTTATAGGCTCAGAGGAGGTTGAAGCACTAGCCAGTGACTAGACCAACTAACACCAGTGAGAACTAGATGGCAAAAGGCAAACATAGGGACATTACTAACAGAAATAAAGGCAATATGGCAGCATCTGAACCCAATTCTCCATTAACAAGTCCAAGATACCCCCAAACACCAGAAAAACAAGATTTGGATGTAAAAGCGCTGGTCATGATGCTGTTACAGGAACACATGAAGGACATAAATAAATCTCTTAGAGAAATTCAGGAGGAAATGGATCAAAAGTTTGAAGCTCTTACAAAGGAAACACAAAAATCATTAAAAGAAATTCAGGAGAATGTGGGTCAAAAGATAGAAGCCAATAAGGAGGAAACGCAAGAATCATTTAAAGAAATAAAGGAGAAGTTTGGTCAACAGGCTGAGATCATGAAAGATGAAACACAAAAATCTCTTTTTTTTAATTGACATATTTTTTATTTACATTTCAAATGATTTCCCCTTTTCTGGGTACCTACTCCCCTCAAGTCCTATAAGCCCTCTTCCCTCCCCCTGTTCCTCCATCTACTCCTGCTTCCCTGTTCTAGAATTCCCCTATACTCTTGCACTGAGTCTTTCCAGAACCAGGGGCCACTCCTCCATTCTTTTTGGACATCATTTAATTTGTGGATTATGTCTTGGGTATTCAAAGTTTCTAGGCTAATATCCATTTATCAGTCAGTGCATACCATGATTGATCTTTTGAGACTGGGTAACCTCACTTAATATGATGTTCTCCAGCTCCATCCATTTTTCTAAGAATTTCATGAATTCATTGTTTCTAATGGCTAAATAGTACTCCATTGTGTAAATATACCACATTTTTTTGTATCCATTCCTCCGCTGAAGGACACCTGGGTTCTTTCCAGCTTCTGGCTACTACAAATAGAGCTGCTATGAACATAGTGGAGCATGTATCCTTATTGCATGCTGAAGAATCCTCTGGATATATGCCCAGGAGTGGTATAACTGGGTCCTCTGGAAGTGTCATCCCCAGTTTTCTGAGGAACCGCCAGACTGATTTCCAAAGTGGTTGCACCATCTTGCAATCCCACCAGCAGTGGACAAGTGTTCCTCTTTCTCCACATCCTCGCCAACACCTGCTGTCTCCTGAGTTTTTGACCTTAGCCATTCTGACTGGTGTGAGGTGAAATCTCAGGGTGGTTTTGATTTGCATTTCCCTAATGATTAATGATGTTGGACATTTCTTAAGGTGTTTCTCAGCTCTCCAAAGTTCTTTGTGTGAAAATTCTTTGTTTAGCTCTGTACCCCATTTTTTAATGGGGTTATTTGGTTCTCTGAGTTCTACCTTCTTGAGTTCTTTGTATATATTAGATATTAGCCCTCTGTCAGATTTAGGGTTGGTGAAGAGCCTTTCCCAAATCTGTTGGTTGACGCTTTGTCCTTTTGACAGTGAACTTTGCCTTACAGAAACTTTGTAGTTTTAGGAGGTCCCATTTGTCAATTCTTGATCTTGGAGCATAAGCTATTGGTGTTCTATTCAGGAACTTTTCCCCTGTGCCCATGTCCTCAAGGGTCTTCCCCAGTTTCTTTTCGATTAGTTTCAGTGTGTCAGGTTTTATGTGGAGGTCCTTGATCCATTTGAAGTTGAGCCTAGTACAAGGAGATAAGAATGGATCGATGCACATTCTTCTGCATGCTGACCTCCAATTGAACCAGCACCATTTGTTGAAAAGACTATCTTTTTTCCACTGGATTCTTTCAGCTCCTTTGTCGAAGATCAAGTGACCATAGGTGTGTGGGTTCATTTCTGGGTCTTCAATCCTATTCCATTGATCCGCTTGCCTGACATTTCACCAATACCATGCAGTTTTTATCACTATTGCTCTGTAGTAAAGTTTAAAGTCTGGGATACTGAATCCCCCTGAAGTTCTTCTACTGTTGAGAATAGTTTTAGCTATCCTGGGTTTTTTGTTATTCCAGATGAATTTGAGAATTGTTCTTTCTAGCTCTATGAAGAACTGGGTTGGGATTTTTATGGGGATAGCATTGAATCTGTAGATTGCCTTTGGCAAGATGGCCATTTTAACTATATTAATCCTGCCAATCCAAGAGCATGGAGGATTTTTCCATTTTCTGAGATCTTCTTCGATTTCCTTCTTCAGAGATCTGAAGTTCTTGTCATATAGGTCTTTCACTTGTTTGGTTAGAGTCACCCCAAGATACTTTAAGCTGTTTGTAGCTATTGTGAAGGGAGTCATTTCCCTAATTTCCTTCTCAGTCTGCTTATCCTTTGAATATATAAAAGCTACTGATTTGCTTGCGTTGATTTTGTAGCCAGCAACTTTGCTGAAGTTATCAGCTGTAGGACAAACAAGCAAGTGAAGGAGCTGAGCAAAACCATCCAGAATCTAAAAACAAAAGTAGAAACAACTAAGAAATCATAAAAGGAGACAACTATGGAGATAGAAAACCTTGGGAAGAAACCAGGGGCCATAGATGCAAATATCAACAACAGAATACAAGAGATAGAAGAAAGAATCTCAGATGCCAAAGATACCATAGAAACCATGGACTCAACAGTCAAAGAAAATGCAAAATGCAAAAAGCTTGTAACCCAAAACATCCAGGAAATCCAGGACACAATGAGAAGGCCAAACCTAAGGATTATAGGCATAGATGAGAGTGAAGATTTACAACTTAAAGGGCCAGCAAATATCTTCAATAAGATTATGGAAGAAAACTTCACTAACCTAAAGAGAGAGATGCCCATAAATATACAAGAAGCCTACAGAACTCCAAACAGACTGGACCAGAACAGAAATACCTCCTGTCACATAATAATCAAAACCCAAAATATACTAAACAAAGAATATTAAAGGCAGTAAGAGAAAAAGACCAAGTAACATATAAAGGAAGGCCTATCAGAATCACATGAGACTTCTTACCAGAGACCATGAAAGCTAGAAGATCCTGGGTAGACCTCATGTAGACTCTAAGAGAACACAAATGCCAGCCAAAACCACTATATCCAGCAAAACTCTCAATCACCATAGATGGAGAAACCAAGATATTCCATGACAAAACCAAGTTTAACCAATATCTTTCCACAAACCCAGCCTTACAAAGGATAGTAGGAGGAAAACACCAATACAAGGAGGGAAACTTCACCCTCGAAAAAGCAAGATAGTAACCTTCTTTCATCAAATCCAAAAGAAGATAACCAAATATAAAAAAACAACATCAAAAATGACAGGAAGTAATAATCACTATTCCTTAATATCTCTTAACATCAATGGAGTCAATTTCCCAATAAAAAGACATAGACTAACCGACTGGATATGTAAGCAAGACCCTACATTTTGCTGCATACAGGAAACACACCTCAGTGTCAAAGACAAACACTATCTTAGAGTAAAAGGATGGAAGATGATTTTACAAGCCAATGGTCTCAGGACACAAGCCAGAGTAGCCACTCTTATATCAGATAAAATTGACTTTCAACCTAAAGTCATCAAAAGAGACATTGAGGGACACTTCTTGCTGGTCAAAGGAAAAATATACCAAGAAGAACTCTCAATCCTGAACATCTATGCTCCAAATGCAAAAGCACCCGCATCCATAAAAGAAACTTTACTAAAGCTCAAAGCACACATTGTACCTAACACAGTAATTGTGGGTGACTTCAGCACTCCACTCTCCTTAATGGACCGATCAGAAAAACAGAAACTAAACAGGGACACAGTGAAACTAACTGAAGCTTTGGACCATTAGAGTTAACAGATATATATATATATAGAGAGAGAGAGAACTTTTCATCCTAAAGCAAAAGAATATACCTTTTTCTCAGCACCTCATGGGTCCTTCTCCAAAATTGATCATATAATTGGTTACAAGACAGACCTCAACAAATATAAGAAGATCGAAATAATCCCATACCTCCTATCAGATCACTATGGAGTAAAAGTGGTCTTCAATAGCAGCAAAATCAACAGAAAGCCTGCATACACATGGAAACTGAACAATAATCTACTCAATGATACCTTGGTTAAGGAAGAAATACAGAAATTTTCATTTAATGAAAATAAACACACAACATACTCATATCTATGGGACACAATGAAAGCAGTGCTAAGAGGAAAATTCATAGCCCTGAGTGCCTCCGAAAAGAAAATGGAGAGAGCATACACTAGCAGCTTTACGACACTCCTGAAAGCCCTGGAACAAGAAGAAGCTAATTCACCCAGAAGGAGTAGAAGACAGGAAATCATCAAACTCAGGGCTGAAATCAATCAAGTAGAAACAAAGAGAACCATACAAAGAATCAACAAAACCAGGAGCTGATTCTTTGAAAAAAAAAATCAAGATAGATAAGCCCTTAGCCAGACTAACCAAGTGGCACAGAGACAGTATCTAGATTAACAAAATTAGAAATGAAACGGGAGATATAACAACAGAAACAGGAAATTAAAAAAATCATCAGATCCTACTACAAAAGCATATACTCAACACAACTTGAGAATCTGGAGGAAATGGATAGTTTTCTGGACAGATATCAAACACCATAATTAAATCAGGATCAAATAGAACATCTAAACAGTCCCATAAGCCCTAAAGAGATAAAAAGGGGTCATAGAAAGTCTTCCAACCAAAAAAAGCACAGGACAAGATGGTTTTAGTGCAGAATTCTATCAGACCTTCAAAGAAGACCTAACACCAATACTCTTCAAACTATTCCATAAAATAGAAACAGAAGGAACACTACCCAACTCCTTCTAGGAAGCCACAATTACACTGATACCAAAACCACACAAAGATCCAACAAAGAAAGAGAACTTCAGGCCAATTTCCCTTATGAATATCGATGCAAAAATATTAAATAAAATTCTTGCAAACCGAATCCAAGAACACATCAAAACGATCATCCAAAATGATCAAGTAGGCTTCATCCCAGGGATGCAGGGATGGTTCAATATAAGGAAATCCATCAATGCAATCCACTACATAAACAAACTCAAAGAAAAAAAAACACATGATCATTTCATTAGATACTGAAAAAGCATTTGACAAAATTCAGCATCATTTCATGCTAAAAGCATTGGAAAGAACAGGAATTCAAGGCCCATACCTAAACATAGTTAAAGCAATACACAGCAAACTCGTAGCCAACAAACTAAATGGAGAGAAACTTGAAGCAATCCCACTAAAATCAGGGACTAGACAAGGCTGCTCTCTCTCTCCATATCTTTTCAATATAGTACTTGAAGTTCTCGCTAGAGCAATTAGACAACATAAGAAGGTCAAAGGGCTACAAATTGGAAAGCAAGAAATCAAATTATCACTATTTGCAGATGATATAATAGTATACTTAAGTGACCCAAAAAACTCCACCAGAGAACTTCTACAGCTGATAAACAACTTCAGCAAAGTGGCAGGTTATAAAATCAACTCAAGCAAATCAGTAGCCCTCCTATACTCAAAGGATAAACAGGATGAGAAAGAAGTTAGGGAAATGACACCCTTCGCAATAGCCACAAAAAATATAAAGTATCTTGGTGTGACTCTAATCAAACATAAAAGATCTGTATGAGAAGAACTTTAGGGAAAAGTTCCCTAAAGAGGGAAATTGAAGAATACCTCAGAAAGTGAAAAAATCTGCCATGCTCTTGGATTGGCAGGATTAATATATTTAAAATTGCCATCTTTCCAAAAGCAATATACAGATTCAAGGCAATCCCCATCAAAATCCCAACTCAGTTCTTAGAGTTAAAAAAAGCAATTCTCAAATTTATCTGGAATAACAAAAATCCCAGGAAAATTAAAACTATTCTCAACAGTAAAAGAGCTTCTGGGGGAATCAATATCGCATACCTCAAGCAATACTACAGAGCAATAGTGTTAAAAACTGCATGGCATTGGCACAGCAACAGACAAGTGGACCCATGGAATAGAATTGAAGACCCAGATATGAATCCACACACCTATGGTCACTTGATCTTCGACAAAGTAGCAGAAAACATCCAGTGGGAAAAAAGGTAGCCTTTTCAACAAATGGTGCTGGTTCAACTGGAGGTCAGCATGCAGAAGATTATGAATTGATCCATTCTTATCTCCTTGTACTAAGCTCAACTCCAAGTGGATCAAGGACCTCCACATAAAACCAGTCACACTGAAACTAATAGCAAAGAAACTGGGGAAAACCCTTGAGGACATGGGCACAGGGGAAAAGTTCCTGAATAGAACACCAATAGCTTATGATCTAAGATCAAGAATTGACAAATGGGACCTCATAAAATTACAAAGATTCTGTAAGGCAAAGGACACTGTCAAAAGGACAAAACAGCAACCAACAAACTGGGAAAAGTTCTTCACCAACCCTACATCTGATAGAGGGCTAATATCCAATATATACAAGGAACACAAGAAGTTAGACCCCAGGGAACCAAATAACCCTATTAAATATGGGGTGCAAATCTAAAAGAATTTTCATCTGAAGAAATTCAGATGGCTGAGAAGCACCTTAAGAAATGCTCATCATCATTAGTCATTAGGGAAATGCAAATCAAAACAACCCTAAGATTTCACCTCACACCAGTCAGAATGCTCAGGAGACAACAGGTCTTGGCAAGGATGTGGAGAAAGAGGAATACTCCTCCACTGCTGGTGGCATTGCAAAAAGGTGCAACCACTCTGGAAATCAGTCTGGAGGTTCCTCATATTATTGAACGTGACACAACTGGAGGACCCTGCTATACCACTCCTGGGCATATACCCAGAGGATTCCCTGACATGTAATAATGACACATGCACCACTATGTTCATAGCAGCCTTATTTATAATAGCCAGAAGCTGGAAAGAACCCAGATGTCCCTCAATGGATGAATGGATACAGAAAATGTGGTATATTTACACAATGGAATACTACTCAGCAATTAAAAAATGAATTCATTAAATTTGTAGTCAAATGGTTGGAACTGGAAAATATCATCCTAAGTGAGGTAACACAATCACAAAAGAATATACATGGAATGCAATCACTGATAAGTTGATATTAACTAACCCAGAAGCTCTGAATACCCGAGACATAAGTAGCATATCAAATGACTCCTACGAAGAAGTAAGGAGAGGGCCCTGATCCTGGAAAGGCCTGATCCAGCATTTAGGGGAGTACCAGGACAGAGAAAAAGGAGGCAGGTGATTGGAGTATGGGTATAGAGAAGGCTTATGGGACATATGGGGGGGGAACTGGGAAAGGGGAAAGCGTTTTGGAATGTAAAGAAAGAATTTAGAAAATACAAAAAAAAAGAGAACATTATGGGAATTCCCACCATTTATTGTATAAAATAATAGAATCAACTCTGCAAAGTTGTCAAAGCTTAACTGCTAGCTAGAATGCTCCTGAAGTTGGGGATGTTAATCATAAGGCTCATTCATCTCCTTAAGGATGCTTGAAAGATCAAAAGTAAAACTAACAAAATAAATCTTATTCAATGAATTTCATACTGAGTGTTCTCAATGTCCAAGTAAGATCTCAGAATTCTTCATGAAACATTCTTCCCAGAGCTTGCTCTCTCTCCCTCTCTCCATCTCTCTGTCTCTGTCTCTGTGTCTCTGTCTCTCTGTCTATCTGTCTGTCTCTCTGTCTCTGTCTCTCTCTCTCTTTGTGAGTATGTGTGTGTGTACGAATTCATGTGCAAGTGTACATTATTCTAGAACCAGGATTAAAAGTGTTCAAATGTAAATACCTGTGTTTTTTTCACTGCTTAGACTGGAGATGTAGATTTACTATATTCATATCTAACTAGGAAACTTCTGGAGGAAAAGTGGGATTGTCCTCTTATGTCTCCAGTGACCAAGTCATGATTGAATAGTCAGTGCCAGCCCTATACGACTCAAGTGGGAGGTAAGCCTGCTGTCTACTTCTACACTGTTCTATTTGACAAATTATTCTATAAGAACAAGAAATTTTTACTCATTACATTCACAACACAGGACATTCATCTCTCACAACTGATTCATTTCTCACAGTAGTGGCCTGTTTATTATAATATTTTGTTAGGAGCATTTAATTCTGGAAAGCCTGTGACTCAAGAGATAAGACCTCAGATTATGCAATTAAATGCCATGATAAAATTAATATCCAGTATCTGCCCCTTTGTATTTGATTGGAGTCTCCAAGTTATAGGTGGGCAGTGCTCCAAATTTTGATGCAATAATGAATTATTACGAATTTGTGTGAAAACTTGTCTTCAAGAATATATAATAAGTAGTGATTCACTTGCCAAAAATGTTTCTAAATTAAATTTGACATTCTATGTTAAATATCTTTTATAAACAAAAGACAGTCAAATGCTTCTACTATTCTAGAATATAATCTAGATTCTGGTTGATGTTTGTTGTTTGAGGCAAATATTCCATTAAATAAACAAGTATCACGATTTCCGTGGTTTTTGAAGGAAAACTTAAAGTGATCTTACCTAACTGCCTGTCATTTTACTATGTTATGCACATCAAATACACTATGCATGGTTTACATATGTTACCTAAATTATATTTTAGATTAATTTGAAGAGTTCCATATTTCATTTTACTCTGGAAGTGAGCACATGAAGTATGCCTTAAATTACCTACTATAAATGGTATATACAGGAGCTTTAAAAATTATAAATCTCTCTGTGCATATGTGTATGTATAGTTGTGTCTGCATGTTTGAATATGTATTCAGATGGGAGTTTATGCAGAGTCCAGGGAAGGGCCCTGGGCATCTCTCCTTATTATCCTCCCTCTGTTCCCATTCCATGAGGCATGCTCTCCCTTTAAGCTTGGATATTTCCTCTGCAAGCTCTGGCAGTCACTCCGTCTTCATCTATGTTGGAGCTGGGGGAACAGGCATGTGTGAGATGGCCGACTTTTGATATAGGTGCTGGGGTCTAAATAACAATTCTAATGATTGAGCTGCAAATTCTCTCAGTATTTGAGGAATCTCTCCAGCTCCTATACAGGGATTTAAGCTCAGTCATTCTATAGTTTTATTTTCTGGATTTTGTGATAACTTTTTTTATTTGTATCACTGTATGATTCCACATATTTAAAATGTATAATTTGCTTCCATATTCAACTTTAGCTTTCATGCTATTGAGTTACATTGTCAAGGACCAATAAAGGAGATCACAAGAACTAAACTGTCAAAGAAATATCTGCTAGCACCATTTATCCTATTATCATCTTCTTCCTTCATGCCTGGGGACTCTCTATTGGAAACACTATACAATGATCTCTAAGTAAATAACTGGTCTTCATCTGCAGCTTCTATATCAACACTTCAAACAACTTTCTAAAACTGTGTTTTAAAAAGAAATCTTCATCAAATATACACAAAATAGCTGTTTTAGCATTGTTTCCTATACAACGCATTATAGTAGTTACATAATATTTACAGTTTATTAGTTATTATAACTCATCTAGAGACTGGTTAAAGAAATGGAGAACATATATACTGGTGGCATAAAGGTACCACTCCAGTTTGTACAGGGGAATTGTTCCTTCATGCATTTTGGTATTAAGAGTAGAGACACTCTGGAATTGTTAACCATTGAGTATCATGGGAAGATGATATTGTTGGTTAAAACAATTATTGGAAGTGTATCCAGTGAAGAAGTTGAAATCCTTAATGGATAAATGGCTGTCATTTCTACACCAGGATAGGTTGACCCCAGTGCCCACTTTTCTCAGTTACTATGCTATTGTTCCATTCTGTCATATCCATGCTCTGTGAAACATTCATTTTAAGACCTGTTCCTGTCCTTTATTGGTTTCAAATGATGCTCAGTCCAGAACTGATAAGATACATGCTTAACTGTGTTAACTCCTTGGCTTTGCCCTTCCCTGTTTCATATAATGCTCTTCGTCATCCCCTCTTTAGAGCACAGTTTTGTTTTCCCACCCATATTTTCACTATTCGACTAAGGTAGTGATGTTAGGCACTGTGTATTTCTTTATTGAACATCATTATAATTTAATTTTGATCGTGAATGAATTATTCAAAACTCAGGAAATATGATAATAAACACCAAGGTCATATCTTAAAGGAGATTGATAAGTTTTGGACATAGGAACCATGAAATCTAAATCATAAACATTATAACACACACACAAGTATTTGAGAAAAGTAATATTTAATGTAAATTTTATCAACAAAACTTGTTTCAAACTCTGATTCTATAACATTGTTGGAGTGGCTATTTTTATACATTTTCAGATCATGTGTTATAGAAAGTAATATAATAATGTAACTCCTGGATCCTTTATATAATTTCTCACTATAACATCTTAGAAATGAGTGTCTTATTATTAGCCTGACATAGCATAATTGAAGACATATTTTCTTTCTGACTGGCACCTAAAATAATGTCTTAAAATTGATGGTGTCTAAGATTTGATAAACTGTATGTCCCTCACCAATTATCACATTCATTTTGTTTGACTCACGAGTGTCAGCTTCTTCCTAAATGATTTAGTTCCAAGTCACTGATTATTCTCTCATTCCCCTTGATAAAGCTGTGACTAGGGAACCTCAGGAAATGCCTCCTGTCTTTCTCATCAGAGAAGGAACATAGAACCGATCATACCTAGATAAAACGTTTAGAACACTTGCAACCACTCCATTCCAGCTTAATGCTGAAAACATTAGTATAGCTGAAATGTGGCTCAGCTCCTGAGAACCTTAGTTGTGCAGGAGGTTCTGTGTATGATCCCCAACAATAAGAACCATTATAAAGAAAGAAAAATGCCTGGATGATTACTCAAAGTAAATTATGAGCTATGATTTTAATGAGATTTTTTTTAATATTTGACAGTACATTTTCTTCTTACTTATACAATTTTTTTAAAATATTTTTATTTTCTATATTCTTTGTTTACATTCCAAATGATTTCCCCTTTCCCGGATCCCCCCTCCCCATATGTCCCATAAACCTTTTTCTCTCCATCCATTCTCCAATCACCTCCCTCCTTATCATTAATAATTGTTGTTCTTTTTCAGTACAATGGGCCAGTTTAGACAATTGAAAATCTTCTAGGTGATAAGATATAAATCAAGTCTTTAAAAACTTTTAATAAGTTTTTTAAATTTATGCATTTTTACTCTAAATGTATTGATGACTGTGTTTGTTGTGATTATTAAATGCATTAATTCATCATATGTGCATTGGATAAAATTAGTAGGTTTAGGACAAAATACAAAATGGTCAGGTCATAAGATTAGACATCAAGCAACATCTACCTACTGAACCATCTCTCTGGCCTTTAGAATGATTCTAAAATTAACATGGTTAATGATAGGCACTCGGAATCTTCTGGCTTTTAAACTTGGTGCTGTCTCTACTGGCTTTGTGTTTTTTAGCATCTAAGGAAATGGGTGATTGTAGGAACTGATTATAATGATTCTAAGAGAAGGGTAAGGCTGTTGGGACACAAATAACTTAGCAAAGGGTGAACTAATATTTGACACTTATACATGCTGATGTCTGCAACATTTCTTAACATAAAGCAATGAAAAGTAAAACTCTTCTTCTACTTTCTATTTTGAAGTATGTTATAAAGCCAGTTTAATATATTGTAGAAGGGAAAGTAAGTTTAAAACTACTGATTAAATATACTGTCAGTGATTAAAAGAAGATATTGTGAGAATCGGTAGTAGTAGATGACTCTAAAATGTGCCCATTCTGTAACCACAAGGATAAAAATTGTTCCATTTCCTAACTAATGAAGGTCTTCATAAGATTGAGTTTCACAGGTACCCACACCATGAATTTTAGTTATAACCATCCTTCTTGTATGTTTGTGTATTAAGAGATGTGCTATGTTCACATGGCTTAAATTATGATTCTGGTATTAAAAATGTGGGAGAGGATAGGCATAAATGTTTGAGAGACCTTTTTGTAAGAGTCAAACAGAAGATTATGCCACAGTGGATATGGTTTGCAGGTCATATGCAGTACACTGAACTTCCCTGTTCTTAGTAACTGTAACCAACCTCTTCCCTTTTCTGGAGATGTGGAGTGGTGTTGGTTACCATGCTTGTATACCTTCTCTTGGATGTGGTACTCTAAATATCAAACACGTGGTACCTCAGAGGAAACTTGAAGATTGAAACTTACTAAAAGTCATTCCTGTGATTGGGTGGTGGTATTAAAGAACTAGTATGTCTTCTGGGTTCTGATTACTCAGCTTTCTGAGTAATTCCTTCAAGAATGAACGGTTCTAAGCTACAGTGTTAGGGTCAGCCAAAGGAATATTTATGAAAGTTCTAAAGGGATAGATGTTGCTGATAGCTCAGTAGTAGAATCTCGGCTGAGTGTCAGCAGAAACTTCAGTTGAGATGAATACGGCTAGGCTTTGGCTCTATAATTGTTTACTATATCTGTCCAGTGCGCTACACATGAGCAGTTTTGTTTTCACTAACAATCTAACACTTCATAGAGAAAAAGAGGAGTATGTAAAAATTCATGAATAATACTAATATGATGTTAGAGAAACTTGGGCTTTGTTGTAGTAAATATTTAATGTCAATTGTGGGTTTCTACCATGCCTTCATTCACTTTCAGATAAAAGACACAAAACTTTTATATTTATGATCAACCTTTAATCCGTAAGACCTGGGCAGATATCTACCCTCTGAACTATTAGTATCTACTTCCCTCTCAGTTAACACTGAGTTATAACTTGCCATGTTCCATCTGTGTCACCCTCATGGTCATATTTTCATGACTCCCCTACCCCATGCCATCTTCTCCTCCTTCCACGTTCTCCCTTATCATCATCTGGTCATTCTTCAGACCCCAAGCCTAGGAATCAAAACTCTGCCTATCTTTCTTCTGCCCAGCAGTAGGTTGTAGGCACTTTTATTCAGCCAATAGTTTTAAATTAAGAAGCCAGGTTACTTAATATCACTTGGAACATGTGAGAAACTCTTCATCCCTGTGGCTAAACAGATGTCAGAACTTCTATTTCCTGACTAAGCCATAGGCCATCAGCTTAATTATTGATAGATGCTACAATCATACAGACAAATGGTTTAAGTTAGGATAATAGTAAAGCTTCCCATGCACCCATGATGAAGCAAGATTAAGTTAAAAGGCATATTTTTTAGTTTAATATAATTTTTATTAGATATTTGCTATATTTACATTTCAAATGTTATCCCCTTTCCTTGTTTCCTCTCTGAAAACCCCAACCTATATCCCTGATCCCCCTCCCACTTTCCTGACCTGGAATTCCCCGACCGACACTGGGGTATCAAGGCTTCACAGGACCAATGGCCTCTCCCCTCAATGATGTCTGAAAAGGCCATCCTCTGCTACATATGTAGCTGGAGCCATGAGTCCCTCTATCTATACTCTTTGGCTGGTAGTTTAGTCCCTGGGAACTCTGGGTATACTGTTTGGTCAATTTATCATAAAGTCTTTAATAAGGCTTAAACATATTTCTCATTAATGAAGGTAGCAAAACAAGTGTGCATACCGTCTGTCAGGCTAGGTATAGAAGGCATTCACTCAGTGATGGAGCACACTGGAAGAATGCACTTTTTAAATCGTAGCTATACTAGTCAATACATCCTGGATCTCTAACTTTCAAGGCATTCCACTAGATTTGTCCCTCATTAGGCAAAGCCTCAATATTCTACTCCAGATACATGTAAATGAGAAAAAAAATCTTCAGTGTAGATGGTAAATAAAAAATTAGTCACCTAAATTTAATAAAATGATAGGGAACAAAATGGAAAAAAAAAAAGCTTAGATTGTGTCCTAATTTATTTTAGGGTGGTGCAATACAATAAGATACCAAGCTAACCTGGAACAGAGCAGGCTCTTCTTGTTGTTTGTTATCTTTAAAGGTCTACACTACAGTTCACCAGTGAGGGAATCAACCAGGATGCTGGAGGCAGGAGCTGAAGCTGAAGAGGTCATAGAGGAATGCTGCTTACTGGATTGTTCTCCATCACTTTACCAGCCTGCTTTCTTATATACTCCAGATCACTTGCTGAGTGATGACACTTGGCTAGAATCTCCCTCATCAAGCTTTAATCCAGAAAATTCTCCGAAGTCACCCCTATAGGGTAATCTGATGGAGGCAATTTCTCAGTTCATGTTATCTCTGTCCAGGTAACTCTGTGTCAAGCTGCCAAACGCTATCTGGCTAAATGGTAACACAGGAGATAATGTGGTCAGTTGTTCACAAAGTCTAGAGAATAGTAGGTGGAAATAAGAGAAGATATATGAAGCTACGTGCTTTAAAACTTAGACATATACATGTAAAGTATTCTTATTGTGTTAACATCATTAAAGAATAAAAAACTTATGTTCATGCATATGTATAGCCCAGGTACCTTTGATTCTATGTATTCTATTACTCGAAGCTAAATCCAAGTACCAAGAAAAGCATACACAATAAAAATGCAAATGCCAGCAGCTTTTCAACCTACAAACCACAGGGGACAGTATGTAAATAACCTCTGATAAATAATTGCTTTTCTTAGAGCACCAAAACTCAAAAACAGCTATCTTAAGTGACCTTGTTATCTTGTCCAATTAAAATAGACCTTAATAGTTAATAATGATCTGCATAGCTCAGCTACCTTAAAAGGTCTTTGTTTAAGAAGCTAGGATTTCTTCAAGGTGTTACATGATGTAATCAATGCCTTCTAAAGAGTGAATTTTAAAAGCACAGTTTAAAATGGCATTGCTAACATACAGAGATTTTCTTTCTCAGAGTCAAGATGACAATCATGACATAAAATCATTCTGTGTCACTAATATGTTTTAATATTTGATGATCTGGAGGGACGACTGTGTAGTTAAGAGCATGTGAGAGCATGGAGCACTCTTGTGAATGATCCATACAAGTTTGGCTCCCAGCATTCACATCAGATGGTTCTCAGTGGCTTATTCTAGCTTTGTGCTCCTCCAGACTCTAAGAGTACCTGCTGGTATGCCTGTGCATGCGCAAACACACACACACGCACACACACACACACACACACACACACACACACACACACACACACACACACATATTAAAATAAATACTATCATGAGCAATGTAATATACCTCCACAGTCAATATGGAGCTTACTTGTAGCAAAGAGGATTTTGCAGAAATGAACAATATGTATTTGAGGCTGGTCATCGAAGACACTTGTGATACTTTTCCCATCGTAGCACTATTCCTATGAAGGAAGCCAGTTACCATATCTTGAAAATACTCAGCTTTCACTGTGGAAAGAATTATGTTGTCTACAAAACATGGCTTTATATATCTGTATCAACATTATTAAGGGGTATATAGTATACATTCTAAGTGTGTCAGATTAGCTGCACACACATGAAATGTGCCATGCCACTAGGATGTCCCTCTTGACAGTGGGAACTTGTCACTTCCATTACAATATTATGGGTGGATATTGTGTAATGTGATCTGTCACTGCTATGAATGTCATAATATGGCAGGTGATAATTGCTATACATAACAAAGTTGGAAACTAATAATAAAAAAATTAGGGCATTTTCTTTTATCCAAGTGAACATTTCATTCAAATCAGTCAAAGGTTACCTTCTTCACCTCTACTACTGTTTTTCCCTCCAAAGGCCTGGCCAATGACTGACTACCCTGTATTTCTATGTACAGTTCACAACCCTGTCATGTGAACTAAATGAACGGTTTTATGACTGGCTTTATTTTTATTTTTGAAGTTTCTCCATGCTAGTCCATGCTGATTTCTTCATTTCTTTCATTACCACACAATGTTTTGATATTAAAATTACAAATTATGAAAATCATATGCTTATATAATTTATCATATAGATTGTAATATTTTGTTGATCTGTCCATCAGCTGGCAGAGACTTGGTTCTACTTTTGGATGCTTGTGAATTATGCTGAGAACATTCATTGGTACAGTCTTTCACAGACATATGCTTTCATATTTCTGTGTGTATTCATAGGGATGGAGATGGTAGAGTATTTTTGAGGAAGTATCAGGCTTTTCTGGAACGGGCTGCAACATTTTCTGTTTCTATCACAATATGTGATATCCCCAGGTTTTCTCTATCATTCCAAACTTCTAATGTCTTTGGACATCTGTCATTCCAAAAAGCCTGCACAGTAGCAGTTTATTTTGGTTCTGTTTTCCATTTTTCTAATGACAGATTAAATTTGGTATTTTTCAGTTTTTAATCAGTATTTTCCTAGGATGGGTGATGATTTAAATATTTTCATTTTTTAAAAATTAAGGTCTATGTTCTATTATTGCTTGTTATTTTAAGCTGTGAAAAATTCAAGTTACTGGATGCAAGGCAATGAATAACACTGGCTATACTTCTGTATTTTATTAGAGGAATTGGTAATACTGATCCTTTGTAACTGATTACAAAGAAAACTCGTTAATGTTTCCTTGGATATTAAAAGATAGTATTTTCACTATAAAGATGATAGATATATACTCACATACGTGTTTAAAATAAATTTGTGTATACATACATAGCTGAAGCACATGAAACAAATTTAATCAGGAATAAGACTGAAACTAATATGGTGGTTTCTGTGATCTTCTAAATAGTGCTGGGCTTACTGATACATCAAGGAATTTTTTGATATGCCAATTTTCTCCCTCAAAACAGCAAAAAAAGAAAATATGTATGTTCTATTATTTTCAATTTTCTTTTCCAGTCTTTCATTTGCTTACAGGAAACAGAGAATGATTAACACAAATGAGAGCAATGAACTCTGTCATCCTTTAAAAGGTAGGTAAATTACCACAGTATTCCAGGGTCTGGGCTATGGCTCCGCTAGTAGAATGGTGGCCTGTGATGGCTGAAGTCCTGTGTTTGATCCCTAGCACTGCAATTACTGGGCATGGGGCTGCATGCTTATATATCTTGAGATATAGAGGTAGGGGGTTGTGAAATTCAGGGCTATCTTTTCCTATTTTGCAAGTGTGAGGCAATCCTGGGCCGCATCACAGACTGTCTTCAATAGAAAGAAAAGAGAATAAGGAAAAATTAAAGACCACACATACAATTATATTTTTAATAAAGTAAAAAAGTTCTAATTTTGCATGACACAAATTATTCTGTGAGAGGGATTGTTCTGTTTCTAATTCAAGAAAGAGAAGAAGTGTATTGTAAATATTTACAGAAATTTGAATAGAAAGAAAAACATTTTATGTGGACTTTTAAATCCTACCATCTCCTCCTCACATAGCTCCTACACACATCCCCCCTCCCTTTCTCCTCTGAGAAGGGAGAGGTCTCCCTGGGTATTGCCCCACCCTAGCACATTAAGTCACTGCAGGACTAGGTGCCTACTCTCCTAATGGGGCAAAACAAGGAGACACAGTTAGGGGCCTGGGATCTACAAGCAGGCAACAGGTTCAGAGATAGTCCCTGCTCTCAACCTGCATGAAGACCAAGCTGCGCATCTTTTATATATGTGTGTGTTGTGTGTGGGGGGGGGATGACTTCCTCTTTGTATAGTAATTCTATAAAAATATTATCATAGATTGTTGTTGGGCTAGTTAAACTACATAAATATAAATGATAAATAAAATGTGGTCTTACATTAGGAATTGGGGAATAACTGAAGTGCATTGAAACACAAATAAGATTTACATAGTTTAGTGAAGTATTTCATTTCCCTTTCTCAACATATAAGAAAAATATTTAAAATACTGGTGTCTTTTCTAAAGGATTTTTTCCCCACAATTTTTCTTATTTCTTATTTTCTTATCCTGTAAGAAATTTTACTTCTACTTTTCTTGAGAGAAGACCAAGAAAGTCCAATCAATTTATACAGATTTTGCCATTAATATATATATTCCTGTGTTCTGTTCTTTCCAAATATTTCCTCTAAATAATAGATTTAATTCAGAAAAGATATAGCCACTGGTATTCAATCTAAAATTACCATTGCATGATTGAAGAAAATGAGAGCAAGTATTGTTTTATCTTAAATAATATGCTAATAAAATTAAAAATGCTTAATTACATCCAGATGATCAAATATAATTAGATGATATGGTTCTTCTAATATATATATATATATATATATATATATACATATATATATACATACATATATATATGCAAAATTCAAAACAGTTTCCTATAAAAATATAAAAGTATATTATGTGAATGCACCAGAAATATTATTCTTGGTGTCTTGGTGTTAGTGAATAGTTAAATACGCGTAAGATACTATCATTTAAAAATAAGGCATATAAACTCAAAATGCAAATATCTAATGGGAAGAATAACCAGAAAGACAAAACGTATTGGTCTGGGAACCTGAAATATCTGTATGCTGTATGCCCCTTATTCTATCTTAAAGAATTATGGAGCAATATTTTCATCTCTTCAATAGAGAATTAGAAAATCATTATTAGATCATGTTCCAGCTGTTAACATGGTTCCCAAACTTTCTTTACATAACCTTATGAAATTGTATAAAATTATGTGGGCCTCTTCATTGCAATCCAAGGAATAAATGTCATTATATTTCTCTACACTTTCATGGGGTTTGGAGGCACACATTCTTCATTCTGTTACATATCTTTTTATATATCTTTTTACATATACTTTAGCATATCTTAAAGATGTGGTAAGATCATTATAGATAGTAAATCCATGGTTTTGAAAACTACAGATGGTGTTTGTGACTTTACAGATTATTGCTTCCCATAAAGATAATTTGTAACAACGTGCTAAAAGATATGCATGGTAGTCTCTCTTTATCTTTGTCTGTCTGTCTGTCTCTGTATCTGTCCTTGTCTGTCCCTGTCTCTCTTTTCTTTCTCTCTCTCTGTGAGTGCATGTGTGTGTGCACATGTGCAAGTGTTCCCTTTCACTTATGACACAAACTTGACTAACATCACACTGATCTCAGTAGCTTTCAGAGAATAATACCTGTCTAACATAGCACAGAAAGAACGAAAGCAACATTCCAAATACAGTAAATACTGCCACGCTTGATGCCTAGACCTACTCCCAGCTTGATACTTAGCCCCACACCAATCTTCCCAAATATTTCACTCACACATCCTTGAATTTAGTCTCAACAGCAGTGTATCATTCTGGAAGTATCCTAGCTCTATCTCAGACGAAGACACCAGTCCTTACTATTCACTCCGCAGGAGGTGGGCATCTATTTCTTCCTCCACATCTTACATAGATTAACTACTATTGGCACTGAGATGGCACTCTCCTTCACTTCAATTGTTTAGTTATACCACCTCCTCATCCTTCACATCAGTCTTAGATCTCTGTAAGTCTCCTGCTGAAATACAAGTTCCATGAAAACATAGTTTTGACAGTTTGGCCTTCAGTTTTACAAGTGTCATAGCAGGGATAAACTGAATCATCAAAGTAGCCTATATAAACATTTGACTATAAAGAAAACCTCCTAAATAAGAGACTGCTTATAAATATGACATTCTGAACTTATTTTAATTTTAATTTGAATAGGTGACATATGGCTTTTTTTCAACATTAAAGTAATGTAATATTTCATATAATGGCTTTACAAGAAAATGAATTAACATAATAAATGGAAATTAAGGAATTAGTAAACTTACACTCTGTGGTTGATTTTCCTATGATATGAATACATTTTTTAAATTTTTGACATATCCAAAATAATATATAAATTTTAACCAAAATATTAAGAGGATGTGTAATGCAAGCTACCTCATAATATGCTCTGAAGGAAGAGTTGTTTAAAGGAAAAGGAAAAATCACTTTATTTTTAAGTAATTAAACAAGTAGATCTGATCATTTCTTTTTACATTTTCTTTGTATGAAGAGGATAATTTATTTTTCGTTAAGAACTGAGGATAATAAATTAGTGATCATTAATGTTTTAAGTGTTAGCAATAATGTGAATATGAGTAAGCTAGAGTACATTATTAAATTTGTTAACCTAGGTAGCAAAATGGATTAAAGTGATGAGGATATAAAGAGTGCTTCAAGACTCTCCAAGACATCTGAATGTAAAAAATAGAGATGATGAAGACTCCCTACCAACCTCGGAGAAATATAATAATATAAAATGAATATTCAATAAAATTAATATACATATATAATAGATACATACATTTGTGTGATTCTCTAGGATTCCAGGTGACAATTATTCTAAATTGTAATCCTTTCACAAACTTGTAACAATTTCACTGGGAAGTCTCACCACACTCAGCTTTGCTTTTATAAAGGAGAAACAGATCAAACAAAATTATTTTCAATCTATAGAGTATATTGTTGGTGCAAATGTACCAGTGTGCCAGGAAGAGAGAAGGATGGAATGAGGGAAGGAGAGAAAGCAAGAGGGAGGGAGAAAAGGAGAGAGAGAGAGAGAGAGAGAGAGAGAGAGAGAGAGAGAGAGAGAGAGAGGACATGAGGTAGATAGGATTTAGTAAACATACACAACCTCCCTTATAGACAACAGCTATTCATGTTTGTATGTCCTAAGAAGTTTCACTACAAATTTAGTTCACTTTTCTACTTAAAATAAGAAAACAACAAGTCCTGTGATGTTTCTTAGCTTAGGAAAAGATCTCATTGTGTATGGTTTCCCATGTGTTTCCTTTTGTGTTGAAGTTTCAATTGAAGGACAAAGAGCTCAGGTTTTCAGCCATCCTTCCACACAATGGGGTGAGTGGTTTTAAGAATGAAAAGAGAAGTTCACTGATCTGCTTTGTACATACAAAAAAAAATTGATTTAGTGGCTGGTGTCTCTGGGCCTTAAGCATTTTTTTTTCAATTAGGAATATAAAATATTCGAAGGAAACACATCCCTCATCCTCTGTCTCTCCCCACACCTCCCTCTAATCCTTTCCTTTTAATCCTCAGCCCTCTTCCCTCCTAGCACTGATTGTTGGATGTGGCCCACTGGAGAGTAAAATTAAAACAAAAAAGCAAAGGAGGAAGTCATAAAAAAGTATTTAATGGTTTTTTCTTTAAAAGGAGATGCATGGTTAATTGTAAAAAAAATATGCTTTTCAGGCTCTTAAAATTTACTATGGCAGCACGGTTTTAAACTTCAATTAAACGAGAAGGCTTATAATAGACACGTATGCCTTTAATACTGTGAAATGTCCTGATATACTTTAGACTTTTATTGAGAAAAATACAGCAGCTTTTCATTAAGTATACAGAGCAATCTTTGAAGTTCTACTGTATGTTTTTACTCAGGCTTTCAGCTTTGTTCAATTACAGATAAGCCTCTAAATACTCTCATAAAGAAAAAAAGTATTCATACGACAGCGATTCATCTCAGTTTCTTAGATTAAATAATGAACGAGGTAGCCAATCATATAGAAGGAAGCTTTGAAACATTGTAGATTGCAGCCTTGGAATGGGTGTCAATAAACAGGTAAAACACGTAAAACACATGTAATCAAAGGGGAAATCATAGAGAACAACAATATCAGCATGTCAGAAAGTTCCAGGGCAAATTGGGAGCATGTGCAGAACTATCCTGAAGTTAAAGGTCAAACAGAAAGTCTAGTCAGCTTTGGAATCTAATTTGTGAATCTTTTTAAAAATGTGGTATCAACAGTTAATAATGGATTGAGTAGAAAACACCAAATATGCAGACAGATGAAATAGGAGAGGCTTCAGAGAAATAGTTGTAAGAAATAGTCTTGAGAAATAGTTTTGCATCAAGAAAAACAAGACTGGAATGTAATAACCTATCAACTTCTCTTAAGGATGTCAGAGATAAGAGGGGACAGGGTGGCCTAGTGCACCTACCTAGCCCTTGCTTGTCTGTTACACTCCTAGTTTAGGTTCCATTGGGTGAGTCCCATGAAACTGAGATGATAGAAATCTGGGTGTATTTGTCAAAACTCTTGATCAGTCTATGTCTACTCAATTGGAAGAAAAACATTTTAGTCACCCAAACATCATATCTGCTGCTAACCAGGATGGATGAAGAGAAAACAAAGAAGTCATAATAATAGTCATTAGATATATTTTGTTTTAACCACACTACATTGAGAGAAATCTGTGTTCTGTTCAATAGTACAGAAAATTTAAATTTTTTACATCTGAATTATGTATACTCTTTGATATATAAAATGTGTTGGAAATATTTAAAAACAGCGACTGACCTTCTTATTGTTACAGGCAGCAGTTAATGTAGAAAAACACAGCTAGACAATGTGCTGAAAATAAGGTATGATGGGATCAGTCTCTACAATCACCTCCAAGCCTCGGGGAAGATTGAAAGAAAGAGGTTAAAAAGGAATGTAAGAATCAGAGGGTGGAAAGAATGCAACACAATGTCTTTTGATGAGGCTTGACTTTTGTGTTCATGAACTTACTGCAGCTGAGGTTTGTATAAGACTAGACCTGTCAGCGTTTCATCAGGAAGAGGAAGGCGCCAAACCTGAGGGACTACTGGAAATTGACAGATGTTTGGGGCTGGAGGAGTCATTTTATTCCATGGTATAGCCACTGATACATTGTGTATGGTCCATTGAGTAGCCTCCTACCCTTGCACATGGCAAGCAGACCTAATTAAACTTTATGCACAAAATGAAGACACAGCAATAGGAAGGGTAGTTGTGATGAAAAGGAAATTCCCTTGGAGTGGGGAGGAGATGGGAGAGGGGAATTGGGGTGAAATAACTAAAATATGTTGTATTGATGTATGAAACTATCAAACAAAAAAAATGAAAAAATGTTTGTCTTTATCCTCCTTAAAAATAGAAGGTTAAGAACAGGTGAGGCCTGGGCCCAGAAACTGCTGGGTCTTGCTTCTAGGTGGGCAACAACGTTACATTCTGAGCCACTTTAAGAACCCTCAAATGTATCTATTCTGTTGCCCACTTAATCTGTTTCATGCTTTCTTCTCCAACAATGATGTAAAGGCCATTGTATTGACTCATAGCAATATAATTCCAACACTCAAGAGCTTGACGCACAAGAATCATTACACACGGGCTAGGATACAGAATGAGACCTTGTTATACACACAAAGACACACACACACACACACACACACAGACACAGACACAGACATACACACACACACACACACACACACACACACTATGAACACATTAGCAACAAATCCCAAATCCCAAAGGATTACATACAAGAAAACAAGTAATATTGCCAAATAAAAGACAATGTTCAAAAATGAATCATTTTAATTATCACAGAAATATTAAAACTGGGAAATTTTTTAAATAATATTAGCATGACAAATAATCTGTATAGTATATAAATGTCAATAGCTCATTATTTAAGGAATGAGCTAATTTTTTAAAATGAAAATGATTTGAATAATAAAAATTAAATAAATGTAGGTAATAATAACTTTAAGACTAATTCAAACATACAACTGAATTTACTCTAATAGTTCATTATATACACTTATTCCATGTATGTGCATATGTGTATGTACATGTATATGTGTATATGTATCAGTATATATATATATATATACACTTTCTGAAATACATGTATTATTTAAGTGATATAATATTTTGTAATACTTGAATTCTGTTCCTTCTCAAATATATTCTAATTAATTTGAAATTTTTATTATCACTTGTAAATATAACTTGGGTGGAGATAGAACACATTTTTATACATTGTGACATATTCATTGATTCTGTTTATTAGTAAAACATATCATAATTACAAAACCTTTAATTATTTTCTAATGATTACTAATTATTGATTTTGAATATAATAATAATGGGTTCAACTTTCAAAATATACCTTCTAACAACTATTATTTTTATCATTAAAAATGCTATCATAGTTTTCTCTATTCAACTTAATTTAATTGTAAATTATAATATCACATATTAGTAAATATTTTAACATTTTTAAGAACTTCTATTCACTGGTTAACATTTACTGTATAACATTTCAATTTTCTTGCTTTTAAGATAGTTGTATTTGTTTTATAGGTATGAATATTTTATCAGCATATCTATGTGTACCATATATGGACCATATGTGTAGGCTAGAAGATGACATGGAAATTCCCTTAAACAGCAGCTACAGTGGTGATCATGTGGATAATGGGGCCTGGGAACATGGGATCCATGCAAGCCCAGCATCAGAATTGCTCTTTACTCCCGAGCCACCTGGTGAGCCCTGTCATTGATTTTTTAATGTGTTTCAACAATTAGTGTGCTTTAAACTATGAACACATGCTAAATGCAGCATAATGTTTGCCGATATATTTTATGTTTCCTACATTCTCTGTCTTTTCAGATACCAAGGCTATGTGTCTAAAGTACGAATTCCTTAAAATCATTTCACTACACCATTGTCCAGAAAGCTAAGGATATACAATAAAAACAACAACTAAAATATCTCTACCCTATGGAGTTACCAGAAGCATAGAGAGATCAAAATGCTGTTTCAAAGGGTCAAAGTTAGAGTGAGTTTTCGAGAAATTTGGAGGCCAGTGTCTTACTGGATGACTGCCTGGAGTTAGGTTAGAACCTCTTTCCTGGGTCAAGCATGGCACAAATAGTAAAATGATTTTTTTCCTTCCTCTTGTTTGCATTTTGTATCCTATCTAAACTCTAGATTTAACATTAAATCTTATTTACACTGTGATAGCACAAACATTCTAATTTCCATAGTACATTAAAGAAATTTAGAAGAAGAAGGAAGAAGATTAGGAGAAGGAGGACTAGAAGAAGGATGAGGAGAAGGACAAAGATGATTTAGCCATCTGTGGTTATGCATAACTTTCATCCTAGTACTTGGGAGGCAGACATAGGTACTGTGCCAGCCTAGTCTACATAGAAAGTTCCAAGACAAGACTAAACAAAACAAAAAAGGAAGAATCAAAAGGATAGTTTATGTATCAGATGCACCTAACAAAGGATAAAATAAATCACATTCTCAGTATAAACACCATGGCTCCACATTGTTAAAGTTAACCTTAATTAATATTTAATATAAGAAAAGTTAGTGTATATTTTCTGAGAATTATTCAACTGGGCATATGGTGAGAACGAGAAGATTTAAAACATATATCTTTGTTTTCATTTTTGTCTATTACAAGCATGTGTTCAAAGACAAGTATGCATACCTTTGATTGTGAATTCAAAATTTTGTAAGTTGAATTTTTTTCCTGTCTACCAATACCACGTTGAATTTATTTTATATGAAATATCTGCATAGTTATCTCATAGTAAATATGTAGGCTAATTCTTTATTGAAAAAATTTTATCAACTCTCCACCTTTTAAATGCCCACTTTTTCTTGGTTACAATATTATACTATTAGTCCAAATCATCAGAAGATATGGATTTTCATATCATTTCTTTTCTTTATGTCCCCCTTTGCTTGTAGCATTTAACTCTCCCTCTCTCTCCCACTCCTGAGCATTTTTTTCAAATGAAAACCCATATTCCCAAACTGAAATATTTGTTCTCTTTAGTAAGATTCTTTCTGGCTTAAGGGAGAATAAATTTACAGAGACATCTTGAGACTTTGGGACTTCAGCGATTCAATGTTTTACCTTGAATGTCTATTCTTGACTTTTCCTTCTTTTTTGAATAAACATCCCCTAAAGAGAACACTGTCTTTGTGACTGACTTTATTGAATAAATTATGCAGTGCTTCCTCCTGCAGCTCACAGGAGCGATGCCTAAGAAAGCAGACATAGCTGTTGGACATCATTTTAGCCCCTCTCTCTGATTGGCAGATCACAGGAAAGAAAAGTGTCCCATGAGCCCCTCTGTGAGGTCGTTACCAACTGATTGAGTATTCGCCTTAAATATCTGAAACCCAGGTGTGCTGTAGATTAGCACAACTTACAAGCACTGTGTGGAGATTTATTATGATAATTGTTGCTTTTATTTTTTATTTCCCTGAACTCAAAGATAATTAATGTCAGTATGTGTCCTGGTATCTGACTCTCTTAATTGGTCCTATGGTGCCTTGGGTGTTTGAAAATCCACTCACTTATGGACTTTTTTTTTCTTTTGACTTGTTTTCCTGGAGCAGTTCATTAGAGCCTAAAATATTTGATTACATTTAATTGTGATGTCTTCAATTTGTGCACCTGCTGCAATTTACATGAGGGGAAAAGGCTTGCAGAAGCAGGGGGAAAAAGTGAGAGGGGAGAATTAAATTTTAAAAGAATTCCCTTGCACAGGGTAATTGGGGTTAAATATGGCAACAAAATAAACTTAATAGGTGGTTAGAGTTTTGTAGCCACTACGGTTATACAAAACTGTTGAAATCACAAGGGTTTCCGTGTGTAAAAATCATAGCCTGTATTTTAATGGTGGTGTGGTTTTTTTTCTTTTTTTGTCACCAGAACTACTTGGAATCTGTGCGGTATCCATAGTTAGTCAAGTTCAGTGTCTGGCACTAAAGAATGTTCTTGGATATTAAAAATATATCACTGAGTCAGAATGTGATGAAAGCATATTATATCCATGTGTGAAAGTATCAGAAAGTACCAAAGGCCATATTTGGGGGCAATTAATGTTTGCTAATAAACAAAATGTTCAAGGAAACACAGCCAGGTGACCCAGGGATTTTGTTCCTTAGGCACTTTAAGCAAAATATAGACTGATTTTCCTTTTGACAAACTCTCTGGCCTTTCGCCACCATTTCACGTGTATTTTGTTGTATCATGATTGATGGAAGTGATAAAATTTCTAGGAACAGTAAGAGATTTCTTTGCAAGTATGAGCAGATCCTAGCCACAAGGATATATCAGCTTCAGAGACTGGTATGGACCCGAATATGAGCATCTTAATGTCTACACTGTAATGAAACAGGCACTCAGGAAGGGAAATAACGCCTCCTGCAGCTTCCGAGGGAATAAACCACCTTCCTATATTTTGATGTAAATATAAAGTTTCCTTTCTTCTATATTTAATATTATCTTTACATTAGTCTTTTGAAGGAAAACAATTAAAAACAGTTCTCAGATTATCATGGAGAGGAAATCACGAGCTATCTGCACTATATTAAAAAGTCGTCGCATATATCCTGGACATTTTTGTTTGTTAGACATGCTAAGTATTAGAAAAGCAGGATACTGCTGCTGGTCTTTCAGAAAGATTCGGCCTCCAAATACCCAAGGTAAGGTTTATTCTCCAAAGAATCTAGTTGAGTGGTTCTCAACCTGATTGAAAGTCACCGAAGACCATCAGAAAACATTACTACATTACAGTAGGAAAACTACAGTTATGAAGTAGCAAGGGAAATAATTTTACAGTCAGGGTTCAAATATAACATAAGGAACTGTTTTGAAGGGTTGCTGCATTAGGAAGGTTGAGAATCACTGGTCTAGCACATCATTTCCTATCAACTTCACAAGTCTATCTCCAACATTTAATGGCATGGATGTACCAATGGGCCTAACCTCCCTCCCTGCCCCCTCTCTTTCTTTCCTTTTTTGCATTTTAAAAAATTTAATGGTTATTTTATTTAATTATATTTTAAATGTTATCTGCCTTCCCACTTTCCCTTCCACAAGTCCCGTATCCACTCCTCCTTCCCCCTGCCTCTATGAGAGTGCTCCTCAACCCACACACACATTCCTGCCTCAGCAGCCTTGGGGGTCCCCTATCCTGGGTCATCAAACTTTCACAGGACCAAGGGACTCCCCTCCCAGTGATACCAAGTAAGGTAATCCTCTGCCACATACGCTGGAGCTATGGTTAACCCCTGTGTACTCTTTGGTAGGTGATTTAGACCCTGGGGGACTTGGGGGTTCTGGTTGGTTGATATTACTGTTCTTCCTATGAGGTTGCAAACCCCTTCAGCTCCTACAGTCTTTGCTGTAACTTCCCCATTGGGGTCCCCACACTAAGTCCTATGTTTGGCTGCGTAAGTCTGCATCTGTGTTGTTTCATCTCTGGCAGAGCCTCTCGGGGAACAGCTATACCGGACTCCTGCCAGCAAGCACATCGTGTCATCAGCAATAGTGTCTGGGTGTGGTATCAGCAGATGGGATGGATTTCTTGTATGCAGATTCTTCCCACAGATCTTCTCACTCAGACCATCACTGCTGCCCTGGAAGGCTCTTATATTACTCAGCATGAGGGTAGTAAGAAAAACTAACACACATGTAACATTTACAACTTTCAATATTCTTTCACTCTCATTACTTATTGCAGCCTGAGAAAATCTTGTCCTCTATATTATCATCCTCACAATTATAGATAACAAGTTTATGTTCTTTTCACTGTATTGTCTTTACTAAATTATTTTTGAGATACTGCCTAATGCATATGAGCCTTGCTGTGTGGCTCAGGATGACCTTGAACTTTTGGTTCTTCTGTTTTTACCTCACCACCACACCCTGTTACAAAGGTGTGTGTGTGTGGGCGGTCAAACCTAGGACTTTGTACAGGAAGGAAAGTACTCTTCTAACTGTGCCTTATCCCTAATCCACTAATACCATACTATTGAAACTTGTAATATTTAAAATAGACATCAAATTTACATATGAGACAGTATCTCTACTCTCTCCCTCTTTGTGTATGTGTGTGTGTGTGTTTGTGTGTGAGTATATATATACTCACACACACACACATTAAAATTTAAAGAAAGAATAAAATGGTACCTGAGAATTGGTGTGCAATTGAAATCATATCAATATAAGTTTAGTGACTTTCCTAGAGTTACACAGTGAGAGAGACAGTCAAATTAGGCTAATTTCCAGGCCTCTCAATTCAAACTCAAAGCAATTGCTTTGTTAATAATTATAATAATAAATTGGGCTTTTGTTATCTTTGATACTGAAAGTACAAGATTCATTAAGCTTATAATAGGCATTCTGTAAAATATTGATATGTCTGAGAATTTATACTGTAACACCTGTTCTTAGAAACTAGATGTTGAATAGTAAATATATACCATGGAAGAGAACCAAGGCATAAGGGTATGTTTGGGGCAGCTGTTTGACAGTGAGTGTATTTCTATAAAACAGCAGAATGAAGGACTCTTTTGGAATTGAAATGCCTGAAAAACTGAAATACACAGATGAATACAAGCAAGTCTGTAGCGAGATCAATGGTTATCCTGAAAGTGCCTTTGGTACTTGACAAAATGGTTATTTGATAGACTTAGGAATGTAGATTTCACATAGTCCAAGGAACACAGAGGATTGGAGACAGAAGGCAGGGTCTTTCAGCATATCCTATGAGTAGAACATTTGTGTGCATGTTGTCTTAGAATTTGGCCTCTGTTATATCCAACTCCCTCTTAGATTCATGAAGCCCAACATCATGCCTTTAACTGACATTCGCTAAATATTTAATAATTTCTGTTACTATTTGACACTTCCATGACTTGGTCTCCAAAGAAGGACTGAAATGCACACATTCTGTAAGTGAATGTAACACACATTGTTACATTTAGTAAAAATTGCCCAAAGGAAAATGTCCCTAGAAGGTCAGACAGGGTAAGATATTATTCATCTTTCTCAGCATGAATTGGCAGACACACTCACTGCTAGGCTTTGTTGTATTCTGTAAACTCCTCATCTCCTGAATTCCGTGGCCTCTGCAGCTCTACCTTCTGTGACTATGGATCTGCCTTCAAGGTACTTTATGACTCAATTTTCTTTCTCCCTAACTTTTTCATTTTACTCTCATAGTTTTCTCTTTTTTTTCTCTTTCTCTATCCCTTTCTTTTCTCCCCATCTCTCTTTTATAATTCATTACATTTATTAAAGCTTCTATCAGTACAACAATCTCTGAGCTGAACTTGAGATTGCTGTGCAAAGGAGGAAGGGAGTAATAGAAGGATACTTCATTTGTTTATTCATTGATTTATTGATTCATTGATTCATTCATTCATTCACTCACTCACTCACTGTATATCCTGACTGCAAACTCCCTCCCATTCCCACTCACACAAAGTCCTCCCACATTGCCCACTCCTTTTCGCTTCATGGCAGGGAAAGATCCCTCTGAGTACCAACCCACCCTGGCACACCAAGTTACAACTTGACTAAATGCCTCCTCTCCAACTGTTGCCTTGGCAAGGCAGTCCAGTGAGGGGAAGGGGAGCCGACGGCATGCAACAAAATTAGAGACATCCCTCACTCCAATTGTTAGAGGGAACCACATGAGACAAAGCTGCCCATCTTCTACAAATGTGTAGGGGACCTAGGTCTAACCCCTGCATGCTGTTTTGTTTGTGAATTAGTCTTTGTCAGCCCCCATGGCCCAGGTGAGTTGAGACTGTAGGTCTTGTTGTAGTTTCTTTGACTTTCCCGTATAATAGCTTGCCTTTATATTAAGTAGAATTTCTTCTTTTAGCTTCTTATCTAAATTCACAATGGATTTGATTATTGGTATTTGATCAGAAAGAGAAAGCCATGATTCATAAGAGAGGACTCTAGACAGGAGTCAGAGAGCAAAGGCAGTTTGCCCAAGCTTATTGGTAACTCAAACACCATTGCTATTAGTCCAAATAGATCCTTAGGCTTAGTAACATCACAGGCATGAGCGCCATGAAGAAAAATATACTGATTATTTTATTAGGATTATTAGTCAGAGAATAACTTTCCCCTAAACCAGCATTGCTCCACCTAAAATCTAATCACTAATTCCAAAAGATTTGACTTAAAAATATTGTCAAATGTCAATTTTCTTTCTCCATCATTTGCTAATTTTGGGGGTGGGGGCGTTATTTGATATGCCCTACAATTTTTATTGTCTGAAGTTAAAACAATCAGACAAGATCACAGAATTTTGCTATACCAGGTGTGCTTCAGGAGCAAAGAGCATTACCACTATAGAGTCTCATCACCCAGCTTCATCTAGACCTGCCATCCAGTTGACCTCCACACTAGTGGTTTTCTCTTACAGCAAAGACGTAGCAGAAGCTATCTCAGGATATAGATTGAACAAGGGGGAACTGACACTACTCTCTCTTAGTATAAGTTTATCCCTTTGTAGTATGGAAAGGATAATGCATCTTCCTAAAGATTATTGTGACTATAGAGAAAGAGTATATGAGGCAAAGTTAGCTTACTATAGCTCATGACACATCCAATGCTCAGGAAGGGAGAATGAATGCAGAACTTAGCACTAGAATTATAATAATCTAAAGAAGATTGCAATTACTTTTTTTCAGAAGTAGAAACATATATGGATATAAATATATAGCTATAGATGTGTATGTATATTATATATAACATATTATTTTTATTGTATTATCATATATAATGGAGAAAAGCCTTATGTGTTTTTTCTTTCTTATGGTTTCCGTGGTACATTTGTATAACTGGAAAACATGCAAGGAATTTTGCAATATTCATTGAGAGGTAAATGGGGGCATATCAATCAGTTTTTATTAGAACATATCATTTACATACCTGAATGTCTGAGCAATTGATATATTGGACATAAGAAATACTTCATTATGATTATTCCAATAGTCTCTTGAAGTTTCTATTACTAGAGGGTAGAAAATTTTGACGACTAGGAGAGGTTTTTTTTTTTTTTTTTTTTTTTTGCAAGCTGAATTGCCTAACCAAGATTACAAACGTTATAAATGACAGATGGAAGTTGCAAACAATGATTACCCTGAAGGGCTCGCCTTGGTACCCATATTCCTGTACTCAAGAGCATTTATCTATAGATGGAAGGACTGCTACCTGAACTTATAAAGAAAACAAGTAGCTAGAAGGTTGTTTCATGTCAGCATAATTTCTAGCTTCTTTTCATGTTAGAAAATGTCTCTAAGCACAGGAAACCAGAAGGAATTCATCAAAGCCTTCAGGATCTTACAGGCATTTCTTAGGTGAATTTTACACAATAAATTTATTCTCAAGGTCACCTACCTGGGTCTCACTTTTTGTTCCCTCTTTTATAAGGAAAGAAACGAAGAAAGAAATAGAAAGGTCCAAGTGCAAGGCAGCCACAGAGAGCATGTATATGAACTCACTACCCCAATTATGCTTGTCCAGGCTTAACGTCCGATAGAATGACATTGAGGAAAACGAGAATCGCATGAACGGAGAATTTTTCTCCGTGGCACACTGACTGGAGAAAAGAGCTTTGTTTGTGTGAGAAGAGGGGAGATGATGAGAGGCAAGCGGTGGTCATGCTTCTAGTATTTGGTGGCATGTGGTGAATAATTGATCATCCTCCCTCTCTCCATGAAATCACTAATTCTCTCAGTGCCTCGCATCTACACGTGTCATGCTCGTGATTAAGCCAACAGAGAACCCTGACAAACCCAGGAGGCTTCCGTCTGTCTGAGACGCCATTTATAACCCAAATGAAAAATTAAATGGGCAAAGCAAGAAAAGGTCTCTGAAGGTTTAATTATTTATTTATTTTTGTGCACCTTTACTCCCTGCCCGCATTGTTTGACAAGGTAGGTCACACTCTCTCCCTGCAAATGCTGCACTCGAGGAGCATGCCAAAGGATGGGACTGCATGCTCAGCTTTGCAATGGGAGACAAGATTCCCTAGCAACTAGAGACTGATCCATTTCTAAAGTGTTAAAACAAACTTGTGCAGTTTTTGAAAACAGTCATGATCCCACCTGTTATCATTAACTAAGTTGTGCATAATCTTAGGTCATCGCAAATGCAAGGAAATTATACCCTCTTACTCTTTGGAAAAGTCTGTTATGGAGAGGGTCCTTTTTGGGGGATAGGGGATGCCTGACATTTTCAGCTACTCATATTATGTATCAGTAATGTGCTGAAATCAAAATTTGGAGAGAAAATAGTTTGTCAAATGTGCAAGTTTGTTTACAAATGTGTTTGATGAGGTTTCTTGAACCCTGTGTCAGATTTCAGCATTACCATGTCACTTTAAGGCCACTATCCTATATTTGGCTTTTTGCCCTCCAATGTAAAAGACAAATTCTGCACTGCCTTCTCATTAAGGGAAAAGTAACTGCATAGACAGCATATTTCTAGAGTAAACAAATCTCCCAGAGGCTGTATTTTTGATAAGTATTTTTGCAGTGCTAGTTTGAAGGTTTAACGGTGTGTAGTGTTTCACTTTAATAGTCAGACTAGCAAGCTATAACAAATGCACTTTAAAAACTTTACACTCTGTGGGTTCTGCTTTGACAGGCCTGCTTGGAATCAGGAGGTAATACGGCTTCTCAGTGAGCCATACTTACATTTCAGGCTGAAGAGGAAATTATTCTTGAACCATTGGATCTGTTGGTAATTCGTGGCTCAGTTTATAGTGGCCTTTTAAATTCACCCTGTCTCACTAGGTTTGCTAGGATAGAGCTCAGAGTAGCGAGCCTGTGTAAAGGTGATGTCTGCTTATAGAAGGCAGAAGTCCAAACTAGAGTTTCAGTTTAGAGCACTGAGTGTATGCTTACACAGGTGAACAGTAGTTACTAACGGCCTTGCTATGTCCACTCTGTACTTCCACAGACTTAAATCTGAGGTAAGGTGACTGAAGGTACTCCAAGATAATTTATAAAACAAAGATTTGTTGAATCCCTTCCCAATAATTTCATATGTAAAATTTTGTTCATGGAATCAGCAACCCAACACATTTGAGATGGAAGAGTGTTCCATATAGAAAAAAGAATATATGTGCAGGAATTTACACAAAAGTTATATGTAACATTTTACCTCTAGTTACATGTACTGGATGTTAATTCTGACATTACAGTTTTATTCCAAAATTCGATGGATATTTAAAGGAGGAATTTAGGACCAGATTTTTCAGAATCACATTACTATTTCACCAGGGCTTACTGCAGTCCATAGTGTTTCTAGACACGATATCCTCATTTCTCAAGGGTGGGGTGGTATTAGTACTTACAGATAAGTGACAATGCACGAAGAGCTCTACTAGTTTGCTTTGTACACAGTGAACAGCAATATGATATTATACGTTAGGAGTACAAAGAATGCAGTTGCAGAGGGTATAAACTATAAATAATCATGCATAAATTATACTGTTATGGGCTTCAGATATTCCAGGTTTACTTGTATAAGCCAAATGTATTCAAGGATCATGCTACACTAGTAGTTAAGAGTGGAGCGTGGAGCCAGGAAAGCAAAGAATCAGGGAATAGAAACCATTAAACATCAGAATTTTCTTTACTGGATTCCTAGTTCTCTTAGTTCTGACACCATATTCTTGGCTTTCTATTCTTGGCTGGAGACTTCTGCCCTCTGAAAATGCTCTATGCTCAGTATTCACAGGGCACCTGAGTGTATGTGCCATTGCTTCTAGTCAGATGCTTATTTACCAGCTGAAGAGAGACACTGGTTATCAAACTTTGGCATCTGCTTCTGGCCTGTGAGCCAAATCATAGTTTTAGTGTGTAGGATTTTACCTTTAGGCTAGATGTAACCTCTGTGAAGTCAGGTTAACAGTGCAAGTTGACCATATTTCCTAAAATGTATGGCAGGTATATAAAGAATATTGTAAAGTTTGATTAAGTAAAAGTGTCGTGGAATAATACAGTCTTATAAAATGAAGTTCCTATTTATTAAGCATCATGTTTTTTTTCTTTTCTCTTACATGTGGGTTGAAATATTTCTTAAAAGCAATAGAACATGTATACCTTGCAAAATACATTGGAGAAAAACTAATTTATATTTCCCATGATTCATGAGTGGCCTCAGGGCTAAAATTGGTTTACCAGAGATCAGAATTAATCTTGACTGATCCTAGTCACACTGTAGAAAACATTTTTATTTGCTTCTGATATAATTCTTTTGTGGTTGCTTTTGTTATTGCATTAATTTTTTTTCACCCTTCTGTAGCTTGAGAAGAGAAACAAAACAATGCTGATTAATTGAGTTTTTCTGTTCATCAGTGATTTACTCTGCTTAGACTCTCAGTGGGCTTTCTGAAGAGATTCACAAGGAAATCTTGTTGGGTGTGATATAACTTCATAAGCATGCTGCCAAGAGTTTCATAAAGAGTAGTATTCCATAGGGAATTGCTTAAAAACGCTGCCTACTCTAAATGGTACTCAGTCTTTCACGGATTACAGTGCTGCTGAGGGGTGATAAGAAAACTTCTACTGAAGGCAGGATTGGAGGACCAGTGCTAAACATGTGATATCCTGCAAGTGGAGCTTCACAGAGGGAGGGAGGCATCCTCAACAATCTGTGGTATGTTCTTGGTCTGAAGTTTAAGGTTCCTTGTGTGGTTAGGCCACAAACTGATATACCTACAGTGGCTGATGATTTATTTGTGCTTCAACCTTTCATATATTTAACATTTAGGCCTTTAAGAAAAAAAAAGAGACTTACATTTATCTTCCTAAACACCACCTTATTTCCATTGCCCTGCGTATATGAGAAACATGACTTTATTTTTATTTATTTAACTTACCATTATTTAATATCACCTATTGGAAAGGATCAAAATAAAATTAAACAATATTGGAATGAGGGAAAGAAATATTTCAAGTGCGTGAAATGAGGCCAGAAGAGATTTTGAACTAATAAAAGTATTTTCAGGGTATTTACTAAAGGTGACTTTAGCAGATTCATGAAGTTCAACCATTGTGTTTATATGTAGGGAAGTTACTTTTAAAATCGGATCGATTTAGAAATGAATTATTAAAGAATAGATTATTGAATTCCAAACTCTAGCATTATGTACTATGTTTATAGACAGAAGGAAAGCTGGAGAGGGTTGGGTGCTAGGTGAGGTGCTTCCCAGCCTGACTACATTAGTGACATTGGCAGAAAGCAAGGGATTAGAAAAAAATCAAACGATTACCATAAATAACAGTGTAAAGCACAGCAACATGTAAATGGACTAGAGATGTTTTTCCTTTGTGCTTAAACGTGACTCTCACAGGCACAGGCACAGGGTGTTCACCATGCTGGAACATTACTCTATTTACAAGTTCAAACCATTAAAATTAATGAGGAGAGCCTGTTTACTTCTAGCCAAGATCCAAAGGACCCCAAATGTTTAGAATTCACGAGGAACTGCTACTTTTACAGAATAAACAAAACACAACAGAAAGGAATAACATTAAAATCATATTACATCCCAGTAGGGAAATATTAATGACTTTATAGGTAAAACAAAAATCTTAAAATTTCAATAAAAATTTAATTATTTTTTTCAATGACATTTTTCTTGAAACAAAATTTATCTTTTCCTACATTTTCCTTACAAAAAAAAATGAATTCTTTTCCCACATAATACATCCTGATTATGGTTTCCTCTCTCTCTGCATTGGTTCAAGTTCTATTCCACCAACCTTCCCATCTGGATCCATTCCATTTCTGTATCTCATTAGAAAATAATAGGCTTATAAATTATAATAAAACAAAAATATACATAATATGAGTAAACAAAAACTATCACAACAAAGTTTGGTGGGACAAACCAACAGAAGAAGCCCAAGAAAAAGCAAAAGAATCAAAGACACTCTATCTAGCATAATCAGGAAGCTCATAAAAACACTAAATTGGAGGGCATTATATTAAACACATAGAACATGGTGTAGATGTTCTATGTGCACACATGATGCTTGTCTCTTCAGTCTCTGTGACTTCATGTGAGCTTTGCTTGCTCCAATTGGTGTAGAAGGCTTTATTTTCTTGGTGTTCTCAATGTACTCTGACCCTTAAGATTCTCTATCTCTCCTCTTTTTGTTACTGCCTCTGCTCTGAGGGGAGTTATTTGGTGGAGACATCCCATTTAGGACTGAGGATTCCTAGATCTCTTGCTCTGTGCATAATGAATGCTGTGGGTCTCTGTATGTGTTCCCATCTGGTGCAAGAGGACGCATCTATAATGATGATTCAACAAGGCTAAGAGTATAGCTGAATGCCATTAGGAGTCATTTTATCACTATCTGTTTTTGATTTGTTTTTTTTTGTTTTTTGTTTTTTGTTTTTTGTTTTTGTTTGCTTGTTTGTTTGTTTAGTTTTTGAGACAGGGTTTCTCTGTAAAGTTCTGGCTGTCCTGGAACTCACTCAGGCTGGCCTCAAACTCAGAAATCCCCCTGCCTCTGCCTCCCAAATGCTAGGATTAAAGGCGTGTGCCCCCACTGCCCCCACTATCTGTTTTTAATTTGTTTGTTCCTATTAGCAGTGTTTGTTTTACCCTAGGTCCCAAATTAGGTAATCTGATTCCCCCTCACCCACTTCATCATCCCCACAGTGTTGGGTGTGGATTTCATTTCATGGAGTGGGCCTTAAGTCAAATCAGATATTGCTTGGTTACTCCCACAAGCTTTGTGGCAATATTGCCCTAGCACGTAGCCTTTTAAAGAATAGAGAATAAGGACTCAGCCCTTCTCAGGCTGAGAAAGCCCACTGGCCCTTGCTAAAATAGAGAAAGTGAAGCAGGATTAGAACAGTTTTAAAAATTGGTAAAGACCAAACTGTAGACGCACCCAGCCCATGTGGGAGACTGCAGAGATACCAGACTGAGACTTTTACTTGACTTTCTTCATGATTCTTCAAATCACATTGTCTTAGAAAATGACAATTGATCACACTAAAAATTAATGATGTTCTGTGACAGTACACAGAACTTGTGAGATTGCCTTGAATTTAATTGAAGAAATATTGGTATTTCTTCACTATCATAACTCCCAATGATTGTTACACAGGAGAAACAAACCCTATAGACTTGTGAATGAAACTAGACAGTCTAGAGCACTAGAAGGTATGTAGTAATCAAATAAGCAATGGAGTACAGAACTAGGAAAATCAGTCTTAAGATTTTAGAAATGAACAAATTCCATAAATCTTAAAAGTTGACATTTTATCCAAGCTAAAAGTTGGAGACTAGCATGGTTATGTCCTATGAAGAATATAGGAGTTTTAAGTTCTGCTAAACCCTCATAATGTTAAAACATGCAGCATGAACGATTTTCTGTTCTCATTCAGAAACCTTACTTATAGACTTGTGCATATTGATTCTCATGAGGGACATGCAGAAAGGGAAAATGAAGATTTCTGTCTTTTTAGACTATTTTACAGTCTTTCTCCCACTCTTCCTTGATGTTTTATCAGTTTATAGTTTATAAACAAAATTTTTAGGTAAGCTCACCTATGCATAAAATTTACATGCATACTCATTCCTCTTAAAAGAATCAATAATTAGCTGGGCGATGGTGGCACACCCCTTTAATCCCAGCACTTGGGAGATAGAGGCAGGTGGATTTCTGAGTTCGAGGCAAGCCTTGTCTACAGAGTGAGTTCTACAACAGCCAGGGCTACACAGAGAAACCCTATCTTGAAAAAAAAAAGGCAAAAAAGAAAAAGAGAGAATACTTAATAAATAATAGTTTTCTTTGATTCTGTAAACTAAAATTATTTTGTACAGATGAACTTTAAACAAAACATTAACCAACATAACTATTAAATTTGAAAATATATAAAGAATGCAACTCTCCTGTGTACAAATATGTGAGAGAATCTGGTACAAAATAGCTAAACACTATTTTGTGTGAGTTCTTGCAGTTTCACTTATTAAGACATGAATTAACATTGTTTTTTTTTTTTTTATTATTCGATATAATTTATTTACATTTCAAATGATTTCCCCTTTTCTAGCCCCCCCACTCCCCGAAAGTCCCGCAAGCCCCCTTCTCTTCCCCTGTCCTCCCACCCACCCCTTCCCACTTCCCCGTTCTGGTTTTGCTGAATACTGTTTCACTGAGTCTTTCCAGAACCAGGGGCCACTCCTCCTTTCTTCTTGTACCTCATTTGATGTGTGGATTATGTTTTGGGTATTTCAGTTTTCTAGGTTAATATCCACTTATTAGTGAGTGCATACCATGATTCACCTTTTGAGTCTGGGTTACCTCACTTAGTATGATATTCTCTAGCTCCATCCATTTGCCTAAGAATTTCATGAATTCATTGTTTCTAATGGCTGAATAGTACTCCATTGTGTAGATATACCACATTTTTTGCATCCACTCTTCTGTTGAGGGATACCTGGGTTCTTTCCAGTATCTGGCAATTACAAATAGGGCTGCTATGAACATAGTAGAACATGTATCCTTATTACATGGTGAGGAGTCTTCTGGGTATATGCCCAGGAGTGGTATAGCAGGATCTTCTGGAAGTAAGGTGCCCAGTTTTCAGAGGAACCGCCAGACTGATTTCCAGAGTGGTTGTACCAATTTGCAACCCCACCAGCAGTGGAGGAGTGTTCCTCTTTCTCCACACCCTCTCCAACACCTGCTGTCTCCTGAATTTTTAATCTTAGCCATTCTGACTGGTGTAAGATGAAATCTTAGGGTTGTTTTGATTTGCATTTCCCTAATGACTAATGAAGTTGAGCATTTTTTAAGATGCTTCTCCGCCATCCGAAGTTCTTCAGGTGAGAATTCTTTGTTTAACTCTGTACCCCATTTTTTAATAGGGTTGTTTGGTTTTCTGGAGTCTAACTTCTTGAGTTCTTTATATATATTGGATATTAGCCCTCTATCTGATGTAGGATTGGTGAAGATCTTTTCCCAATTTGTTGGTTGCCGATTTGTCCTCTTGATGGTGTCCTTTGCCTTACAGAAACTTTGTAATTTTATGAGGTCCCATTTGTCAATTCTTGCTCTTAGAGCATACGCTATTGGTGTTCTGTTCAGAAACTTTCTCCCTGTACCGATGTCCTCAAGGGTCTTCCCCAGTTTTTTTTCTATTAGCTTCAGAGTGTCTGGCTTTATGTGGAGGTCCTTGATCCATTTGGATTTGAGCTTAGTACAAGGAGACAAGGATGGATCAATTCGCATTCTTCTGCATGCTGACCTCCAGTTGAACCAGCACCATTTGTTGAAAAGGCTATCTTTTTTCCATTGGATGTTTTCAGCCTCTTTGTCGAGGATCAAGTGGCCATAGGTGTGTGGGTTCATTTCTGGATCTTCAATCCTGTTCCATTGATCCTCCTGCCTGTCACTGTACCAATACCATGCAGTTTTTAACACTATTGCTCTGTAGTATTGCTTGAGGTCAGGGATACTGATTCCCCCAGATTTCCTTTTGTTGCTGAGAATAGTTTTAGCTATCCTGGGTTTTTTGTTGTTCCAGATGAATTTGATAATTGCTCTTTCTAGCTCTGTGAAGAATTGAGTTGGGATTTTGATGGGTATTGCATTGAATCTGTATAGTGCTTTAGGCAAAATGGCCATTTTAACTATATTGATTCTGCCGATCCATGAGCATGGGAGGTTTTCCCATTTTTTGAGGTCTTCTTCCATTTCCTTCTTCAGAGTCTTGAAGTTCTTGTCATACAGATCTTTCACATGTTTGGTAAGAGTCACCCCAAGATACTTTATACTGTTTGTGGCTATTGTGAAGGGGGTCATTTCCCTAATTTCTTTCTCAGCCTGCTTATCCTTTGAGTATAGGAAGGCCACTGATTTGCTTGAGTTGACTTTATAACCTGCCACTTTGCTGAAGTTGTTTATCAGCTGTAGGAGCTCTCTAGTGGAGTTCTTTGGGTCACTTAGGTAGACGATCATGTCGTCTGCAAATAATGATAGTTTGACTTCTTCCTTTCCAATTTGTATCCCTTTGACCTCCTTATGTTGTCGAATTGCCCGAGCTAGTACCTCAAGTACAATATTGAAAAGATAAGGAGAAAGGGGGCAGCCTTGTCTGGTCCCTGATTTCAGTGGGATTGCTTCAAGTTTCTCTCCATTTAGTTTGATGCTGGCTACTGGTTTGCTGTATATTGCTTTTACTATGTTTAGGTATGGGCCTTGAATTCCTGTTCTCTCCAAGACTTTAAGCATGAAGGGATGCTGAATTTTGTCAAATGCTTTTTCAGCATCCAATGAAATGACCATGTGGTTTTGTTCTTTGAGTTTGTTTATGTAGTGGATTGTATTGATGGATTTCCGTATATTGAACCAACCCTGCATTCCTGGGATAAAGCCTACTTGATCATGGTGGATGATCGTTTTGATGTGTTCTTGGATTCGGTTGGCAAGAATTTTATTGAGTATTTTTGCATCGATGTTCATAAGGGAAATTGGTCTGAAGTTCTCTTTCTTTGTTGGATCTTTGTGTGGCTTTGGTATCAGCTTAATTGTGGCTTCGTAGAAGGAATTGGGTAGTGTTCCTTCTGTTTCTATTTTGTGGAATAGTTTGAAGAGTATTGGTGTTAACTCTTCTTTGAAGGTCTGGTAGAATTCTGCACTGAAGCCATCTGGTCCTGTGCTTTTTTTGGTTGGAAGACTTTCTATGACTCCTTCTATTTCTTTAGGCATTATGGGACTGTTTAGATGGTCTAGTTGGTCCTGATTTAATTTTGGTATTTGGTATCTGTCAAGGAAATTGTCCATTTCCTCCAGATTCTCCAGTTGTGTTGAGTATAGGCTCTTGTAGTAGGATCTGATGATTTTTTGGATTTCCTCAGTTTCCGTTGTTATATCTCCCTTTTCATTTCTAAGTTTGTTAATTTGGATACTTTCTCTGTGCCCTTTGGTCATTCTGGCTAAGGGTTTATCTATCGTGTTGATTTTCTCAAAGAACCAGCTCCTGGTATTGTTGATTTTTTGTATGGTTCTCTTTGTTTCTACTTGATTGATTTCGGCCCTGAGTTTGATGATTTCCTGCCTTCTACTCCTCCTGGGCGAAATAGCTTCTTTTTGTTCCAGGGCTTTCAGGTGTGTCATTAAGCTGGTAATGTATGCTCTCTCCATTTTCTTTTTGGAGGCACTCAGGGCTATGAGTTTTCCTCTTAGCACTGCTTTCATTGTGTCCCATAGATTTGGGTATGTTGTGTTTTCATTTTCATTGTGTTCTAAAAAGTCTTTAATTTCTTTCTTTATTTCTTCCTTGACCAAGGTATCATTGAGTAGAGTATTGTTCAGTTTCCACGTGTATGTGGGCTTTCTGTTGTTTCTGTTGCTATTGAAGACCACTTTTACTCCATAGTGATCAGATAGGAGGCATGGGATTAGTTCGATCTTCTTATATTTGTTGAGGTCTGTCTTGTGACCAATTATATGGTCGATTTTGGAGAAGGTACCATGAGGTGCTGAGAAAAAGGTATATTCTTTTGTTTTAGGATAGAATGTTCTATATATATCTGTTAAATCTAATTGGTCCAAAGCTTCAATTAGTTTCATTGTGTCCCTGTTTAGTTTCTGTTTTCCTGATCGGTCCATTGAGGAAAGTGCAGTGTTGAAGTCACCCACAATTATTGTGTTAGGTGCAATGTGTGCTTTTAGTTTTAATAAAGTTTCTTTTACGAAAGAGGGTGCCCTTGCATTTGGGGCATAGATGTTCAGGATTGACAGTTCTTCTTTTTGTATTTTTCCTTTGACCAGCAAGAAGTGTCCCTCAGGGTCTCTTTTGATGACTTTGGGTTGAAAGTCAATTTTATCTGATATTAAAATGGCTACTCCAGCTTGTTTCCTGAGACCATTTGCTTGTAAAATTGTCTTCCAGCCTTTTACTCTAAGGTAGTGTTTGTCTTTGACCCTGAGGTGTGTTTCCTGTAAGCAGCAAAATGTAGGGTCCTGTTTACGTATCCATTCAGTTAGTCTGTGTCTTTTTATTGGGGCATTAAGTCCATTGATGTTAAGAGATATTAAGGAATAGTGATTGTTACTTCCTATCATTTTTGACGTTATTTTTTAAGTTTGAATGCTTAACTTCTTTTGGGTTTGATGAAAGGTTACTATCTTGCTTTTTCCAGGGTGAAGTTTCCCTCCTTGTATTGGTGTTGTCCTCCTATTATCCTTTTTAGGGCCGGGTTTGTGGATAGATATTGGGTAAACTTGGTTTTGTCATGAAATATCTTAGTTTCTCCATCTATGGTGATTGAGAGTTTTGCTGGATATAGTAGTTTTGGTTGGCATTTGTGTTCTCTTAGAGTCTGCATGAGATCTGCCCAGGACCTTCTAGCCTTCATAGTCTCAGGTGAAAAGTCTGCTGTGATTCTGATAGGTCTTCCTTTATATGTTACTTGGCGTTTTTCTCTTACTGCCTTTAGTATTCTTTCTTTGTTTAGAACATTTGGTGTTTTGATTATTATGTGACGGGAAGTATTTCTGCTCTGGTCCAGTCTGTTTGGAGTTCTGTAGGCTTCTTGTATATTCATGGGCATCTCTCTCTTTAGGTTAGGGAAGTTTTCTTCCATAATTTTATTGAAGATATTTGCTGGCCCTTTAAGTTGTAAATCTTCACTCTCCTCTATGCCTATAATCCTTAGGTTTGGTCTTCTCATTGTGTCCTGGATTTCCTGGATATTTTGGGTTACAAGCTTTTTGCATTTTGCATTTTCTTTAACTGTTGAGTCCATGGTTTCTATGGAATCTTCGGCATCTGAGATTCTTTCTTCTATCTCTTGTATTCTGTTGTTGATATTTGTATCTCTGTCCCCTGATTTCTTCCCAAGGCTTTCTATCTCCAAAGTTGTCTCCCTTTGAGTTTTCTTAGTTGTTTCTACTTCTGATTTTAGATCCTGGATGGTTTTGCTTAGCTCCTTCACTTGCATGTTTGTGTTTTCCTGTAATTCTTTAAGAGATTTTTGTGTTTTCTCTTTCATGAGCTCAGCCTGTTGACCAAAGTTCTCCTGTATTTCTTTAAGAGATTTTTGTGTTTCGTCTTTCATGACCTCAGCCTGTTGAGCAAAGTTCTCCTGTATTTCTTTAAGTGTTTTTTGCATTTCCTCCTTGTTGGCTTTTGTATTCTCCTGGATTTCTTTCAATGATTTTTGTGTTTCCCTTGCAAGGGCTTCTAACTTTTGATCCATTGTCTCCTGAATTTCTTTATGTATGACCTTCATGTGTTCCTGTACCAGCATCATGACCAGTGATTTTAAATCCAAATCTTGTTTTACTGGTGTGATGGGGTATCCAGGACACGTTGGTAGAGGAGAATTGGGTTCAGATGTTGCCATATTGCCTTGATTTCTGTTAGTGACGTTCCTGCGTTTGCCTTTTGCCATCTAGATCTCACTGGTGTTAGTTTATCTTGTCAGTGCTGGACTCACCAGTGCAAGCTGCCCCTTCTCAGTTGGCCTCTGGTGCACAGCTTACCTCCTGCACTGCTTGTAGACAGTGTGCTGCTGCCCAGGCTGTTCAGATCCCAAAGCAGGCACCCGAAGGCTCCCGCTGGGGCCCGCTGGATTCACTGGAGCACACTGACTTCTCCCAGCTGGCCGCCCGGAAGCCCAGCTAGCCACTTGCAGGACTTGGAGATGTAATGCTGCCGCCCAGACTGATCTGGATCCGGAAGCGGAGAGAGTAGAGCTAAGGGCTTCTGCCTGAGGCCTTGCCCCAGATTGTGTCTGTGGAGCAGATGGAACCCGTGTGCACTCCCAGGGAGTGCCGACGGTGTATGCTACTGTGACCTCCCCTGAGTTCCGCTCACTCCGCTGGGCAGCCGATCTGCCAACCGGGCTGTCGCACACAAGGTTAGCCTGGCCGCCCAGTCCCTGAGTCCAGGCAAAAGCCTGGGAGGCCAAGGTCCGAGCAAAGTTCCCCTACGGCTTTGACTGTTAATTGGGTTTGCCAGGTGACTAGGATGGCGGGCGTGTGCGCCCGCGCTCCCTGAAAGCGCCGGGAGAGTCTGCTTTGCTAACAATCACCTGGGCGGGTTGACTCACAGATGGCCCACCAAGCCGCCCAGTTCTTGGGGTCAGTCCTGTGCCTTTTGGGGCCTGGACCCCCGCTTTGTTAGCCTTAGGCTATGCCTGTTACAGGTCTGCCCGCCTGAGCTCTCTGTCGTCCTGCAGGCAAAATGGCGGCGGCGCGCTCGCAGGCCTGGGCAAAAAACCTCCTGGTTGGGTTGGCACCCCGATGGCCCCCCGACCCGCCCAGGGCCTGGGTGCAGGCCAACGCCCGTCGGGCTCAGACCACCGAGGTGTTGGCCTCGGATTATGTTTGTGTAGCTCAGTCTGTCCGATTCCTGGAGTACGGAACCAAGATGGATCCTCCTCTCCTGACTGGTGGGAGGCCGAGTTCTGAAGTGGCCTCCGTGCAGGAAAGGCGCCGCACAACTGCAGCTGCTTGCTGTCCGGCTGGTCAGCGAAGGTCAGTGGTCGTGGGCACAGGGCCTAACTGGTCCCTGTGACGCCTTGGTTCCACTGCTGATGGCCCTTCAGCTGGAGCAGCCACTGCTGCCGCTGCTGCTGCTGCCGCCGCCGCCGCCGATCTCTCCATTAACATTGTTTTAATTTATTTTTTGTACTTAAATTTTTATTGGATATATTCTTTATTTGTATTTTAAATGTTATCACCATTCCTGGTTTCACCCCCAGAAATCCCCTATCACATCTTCTCTCCCCCTGCTTCTATGAGGTTGCTTCTCTGCCCATCTACCCACTCCTTCCTCCCCATCCTGGCATTCTTCTACACTGGGGCATCAAGTCTTCACAGGACAAAGGGCCTCTCCTCTTAACGATGCCTGACAATGCTATCCTCTGCTCCATATGTGGCTGGAGCAATGGGTTCTTCTATTTATATTCTTTGGTGTGATGGTTAAGTCCCTGGGAGATTGGGGTGTCTGGATGGTTGATATTGCTGTTCTTCCTATGAGGTTGCAAACTCTTTCAGCTCCTTCAGTCCTTTCTCTAACTCCTCCATTGGGAATCCCAAGCTCAGTCTAATGGTTGCTGCCAGCATTCACCTCTGTACTTGTCAGGACTTGTCACAGTCTCTCAGGAGACAGCTATATAAGGCTCCTGTCAGCAAGCACTTCTTGGCATCCACAATAGTGTCTGAGTTTGGTGACTGTATACGGGATGGATCCACAGGTGGGGCAATCTCTGGATGGCCTTTTCTTCAGTCTCTACTTCATACTTTGTCTCCGTATTTTCTCTCCTGAGTATTTTGTAGCCCCTTCTAAGAAGGACGGAAGCACCCACACTTTGGTCTTTCTTCTTCTTGACCTTCATGTGGTTTGTGCATTTAATTTTGGGTATTCTGAGCTTTTGGACTAAAATCTACTTATTAGTGAGTGCATATCATGTGTGTTCTTTTGTGTGTTCATGTGCTTTCCTCACTGAGGATGATATTTTCTAGTTCCATCCGTTTGCATAATAATTTCATGAATTAATTGTTTTTAATAGTTGAGTAGTACTCTATTGTGTCAATGTACAACATTTTCTGTATCCATTTCTCTGTTGAAGGACATCTGGGTTTGTGCCAGCTTGTGGCTATTATAAATAAGGCTGCTATGAGCATGGTGGAACATGTGTCCTTGTTATATGTTGGAACATCTTTTGGGTATATGCTCAGAAGTTGTACAGGTGGGTCTTCAGATAATACTATGTTCAATTTTCTGAGGAAGTGCCAGGCTGAATTCCAGAGTGTTTGTACCAGCTTGCAATCCCAACAATGGATGGTTCCTCTTTCTCCACATCTTTGCCAGCATCTGCTGTCACCTGAGTTTTTGATTTTAGCTGTTCTGACTGTTGTGAAGTGGAATCTCAGGGTTGTTTTGATTTTCATTTCCCTGATAACTAAAGATGTTGAACATTTTTTAGGTGCTTCTCAGTCATTCGATATTTCTTAGTTGAAAATTTTTTGTTTAGCTCTGTAACTCATTTTTAAATAGGGTTATTTTGTTCTCAGGAGTCTATCTTCTTGAATTCTTTGTATGTATTGGATGTTAGCACTGTATCTGGTGTAGGGTGGTAAAGATCTTTTCCCAATCTGTTGGTTGCCATTTTGTCTTACTGGCAGTGTCCTTTGCCTTACAGAAGCTTTGCACGTTTATGAGGTCCCATTTGTTGATTTTTTGATCTTAGAGCATAAGCCATCAGTGTTCTGTTCAGGAAATTTTCACCTGTGCCCATGTGTTCGAGGCTCTTCTCCACTTTCTCTTCTATAAGTTTCAGTGTATCTGGTTTTATGTGGAGGTCTTTGATTCACTTAAGTTAGAGCTCTGTACAAGGAGGTAAGAATGGATCAATTTACATTCTTTCAGCTAGATGGACACTTTTACTATATTAATCCTGCCAATTTGTGAGCATGGGCGATCTTTCCATCTTCTGAGATCTTCATCGATTTCTTTCTTCAGCGACTTGAAGTTCTTGTCATACAGATCTTTCCTTTGCTTTGTTAGTGTCACACTGAGGTAGGTATTTTATATCATCTCTGACTATTGTGAGGGGTGTAGTTTCCCTAGTTTCTTTCTCAGACTGTTTATCCTTTGAGTAGAGGAAGTCTACTGATTTGAGTTAATTTTATATCCAGCCACTTTACTGAAGTTGTTTATCAGCTGTAGGAGCTCTCTGGTGGAATTTTTTGGAATCACTTATATATACTATCATAGTATCTGCAAATAGTGATTTTCGACTTCTTCCTTTCCATTCTGTATCTCTTTGACCTCCTTTTGTTGTCTACTTGCTCTGGTTAGGACTTTGAGTACTATATTGAATACGTAGGGAGTGGCCAGGCTTTTGTAGTCCCTGATTTTAGTGGGATTGCTTCACGTTTCTCTCCATGTAGTTTGATGTTGGCTACTGGTTTGCCATATATTACATTTACTATGTTTAGGTATGGGCTTTGAATTCCTGATCTTTCCAAGTCTTTTAACATGAAGGAGTGCTGACATGAATTTAATCATAATCAATCAATATTAGCATTAAATAGTATTTGCTCATTTTCTGTTTACTTTTATCCAAAGATCTTCAATGATACCTTTATTTGTCAAGTAATCACATATGTATAGAGGCATATTCTTGATTTCAGGATATCTATCTATCTTCTATTAACACTCATTTAAGAATAAACAAAACAAACACACATGCATACATACATACATACATACATACATACATACATACATATATACATATATACATACATACATACACACAAACTCTTGGAATTAAAATTTTTTTCTCTACATTTGTAAGGATTAAATTTTCTATACTTCAGAAATGTCTCTGAGACTTAGGAACAATTTTTTCTGAAATATCAAACAACAAGGAGCATATACCTTGTGTTTTTGACTTTGTAATTGGGTGGAAGCATAAATTACACACATACAAAAGGCTACATTGACTAATCCTTTTCTTAATGGTTTCCAATAATGTTCAGTAGTATATCCTAGTATTAAAAATCCTTAGCCAGGCAGTGGTGGCACAGGCTTTTAATCCCAGCACTTGGAAGGCAGAGGCAGGTGGATTTCTGAGTTTGAGGCCAGCCTGGTCTACAGAGTGAGTTCCAGGACAGCCATGGCTACACAGAGAAACCCTGTCTCGAAAAAACAAAACAAAAAAAAATCCTCCCATATTTAATTTTTGTGGAGAGAATTTTATTATTAAAGTCCTTCACTTTTATTTTAAGATCTATGCAGTAATTTTATCATGATAGATTGGTCAAGTATAATTTTCTTTACAGCAATGAGGAATATTTATGTAGTAACAGCTATAGTATGCAATATGTTCAATCTGTAACTATTTTGGCAAAGTCACATCTACACAGAATTTAGTCTTCCAATCAATGAAAACAATGGATCTCCTGGATAGCAAAAGAATAACCTGATTTTGTCATTTTCATTATTTTTAGCAAAGCAATGGAAAATTCATTTCAATGGAGTTTTCATCTTTTATTTTATGTACTGAGTATTTATTTAACTGAAAGTGTTTAAGTGGGCTGTTTCACCTTACTTTCATGAGATAGTAATGTCTCCCAGCCCAGTACTGACTTTGGTTGTTTAATTTTCTTGTTCTTGTGCCCAGAGGTTATTGTTCACTCAGTTTTCCCCAGTCCAACTACACAGACAGAATGGTAGATAACTAGAGACTCTTCTGCCTCACCATTTCCATTTTTAGAGATGCTTTTTTAGACACTTCTCTTCTCATTCCTGCCTTGCCCTCCTATTTCTAGCTGATTTTAAGCATTGCCTTGAGGGAAAAAATCAGTTAATTTTTATTTCCCATTTTTATCCCTTTTTCTATAACCTAAGAGAGGAGTCCTGATCAAATTTATGGAAGTCACTATGTTATCCAGTGTCATTGGCCTTATCTTAAATATAAAAGCAAGGTGCTGCATCTTATCCAGTGAATGATAGCTCAGAATGTTGTTCAATTTTATGCACTTATTTTTAACAGGAAGAAACCTAAGCACCAGATATATACTGTATGAGTATATGTATATGGTAATGTAAATGTACATGCTGTGTGTATATATATATATATATATATATATATATGATGTATATGTATATAATATATATACATATGTAAATGTGTATGTATATGATGTATATATATATGATATATGCATATGTATATGTGTATGTATATATGTGTTCTCTTGATTCATTGAAGCTGTTTTATTCTGTATGCAAGTATTGGTATGTGACAAATTGTAATCTAGTATTTTCCTAGTTTGTCTATATAACTGCATCCTGTTTGGTAATTACTTGTAAGTTTTCTAATGTATTATGATATTGAGTGCTCCAAAATGTGCATCTCCAAGTTTTAACATTTATAGGCTTCTAATGGAATAAAAAAGCAAACATGCTTTACCTTTTATGGTATCTTGAGTGAACCCTAATTCTTCTGTATATTGCATTTAAATTTGAGGGCCTCTGTTTGTTTGGTTTTGTTTGTTTGTTTGTTTTTCTTTCTTTTTTTCCACTCTCTAATCACTGTGAAGTTGCTGTCACCTGTAAGGAGCTCAACATGTTTAGAGGCAGTCACACACTGTGAACTCAGCAAGATGGGTTATGGATGACAGTAATTCCATGGTGCTGCCTCATGTTCACCCGGGAGTTTGTCACATTTCCATTTCCAACCACTTTGCCTGAATACGATTTAATTCAATGCATTTTTGCTTTTATTTTCTAAGCCAATTTAAGATTCTGTTTACTTATATGTGCTCACTGGAGGTCATGCTGAAAAATGAACCTCTGAGTATACTGGCGAGACCATAAAATATGAAATGGTAATAGTTAAGCTTATAATCTATTATTTTCTTACATGAAATAGTGCTACCCAGCATGCTCATTGAATTGAAGATTATAAACAACTTGCATAATGCCAAAAGAATGCTCTTTCAACCAAGAATTTATCACGGGAATGCTTGTTACATGTTATGTTTGATTTGAAATTAGACATAAGAATAAGTACAATATCAAATGTAGCTGATTCTTCATTTTAACAGACATTTAAGAAAATAGGTGCCTCATACGAAGTGAAAAATACATTTTGCATAGTTCCATGGGCTTTTTCTTGAATGTTAATATATTCATAAATGTCTGAAAACAACTAGATATCATGAACTATTTATATTATGTTAATTTTCCCAAAGAAGTAGTACTACATTATATCTCTATAAAACACTCAATTTGATTATTTGCTTAGTATTTTATGTTTCTCTCTCCTCTGCTTTCCCCCTCTTTCTTCCTTACTCTCATTCTTTATATGTTAGGACAAAATCACATTTAACTTTTAAATCTATTTAATCCTCACATTTCTAAAATGGTGCTACAAGGACATCATTTCAACTTTTTAATGTAGTAGTACTACTACTGTAGTAGTAATCTAGTGTAACCAGCATAGCTTTACTAATGATGCCCAAAGCATAAGCAATCCTTAGGTATATGGAAAAGTAAAGAACCAGAAACATTGTTCCAAGTTTAGAAGCAATGGTGAATACATTTTTTTTATGATCAAGGATATAAGATAAACAAAAGGTGATTGGCATTCAGTCTCATAGATATAGTCTGTGTTTATAATATTCAGTCCTAATAAACTACGAGATTATTTTTCATTTGTTTACAGCATTTACAATGTATGAAGGTATGGTATTTGATTATTGTGATCTCTAATTAATTCTCATTTACTGGAAAATAGATGATACACAAGCAACAGATTTCTGAATGTTCTATTTCATTCTCTCCAAAAGCTAGACAAATGCTGTATGATAACGTGACACTAGGTCAGTACCCACTGACCGAATAAATGAGTGTCTACAAGGAAAAGAATAAAAACTGACTCAAAGGGAGATTGAGAAATCCAACTGAAATATTTCCTGAAGTACTTTCACTGTGAACAACTTGATAGTGAATGAATACTCAGAAATGTCAGCTATACATAATATGCTGATTTTCCCTGCCTGAATGAAGACATGCTAATATTTCCAGACTTAGTAGGAGCTTCCAATTTCCATAATAAATGTTGCTTTGGTGAGGAAAAAATTTGACATTATTGGATACCGTGTTGTGAAAAATTGTGGTTAATTGGCTTATTTTTCACATTTTGAAATGCTATCATCTGGCGTATATAGATTCACCAAGGTATCATTCAGTTCAAATTTTGAGCTTATGACTTTAGTGTTGTTGGAGGCTCATCAGGGACAGAACTATACAAGATGTCACAATCATACAAATATGAACACTTGACTTTTATTTGATAACTCCAACATGTGTTTACTAATCAGCTGAAATACTTAATTCTACTTTTAAAAAAAAGAAGATAACACATGGGTTGTGGAAGGAATTCTCAATCAGTGTCTACTACAAACTCTGTGAAGTCGTGAACTGTAAGATGATCAGAACATGACTTTCAGGAGCAAGAAGTTTATATCCTTTTCTCCTTTCATTATCCTGCTTCGTTGGTCATCTCTAAGCTCCAAACCAAGCAGAACTGCTAGAACAGATATGGACTACTTTAACAGGGGAATATAATAATTTTCTTTTCTAACTGAAATAAGTTTCTGAAATTGCTAGCCTATACCTCTATGAGGAAGTTGAGATTTTCCTTGATCAGAGCAAGTGAATCAAAGAAGCTGGAGGATCAAGAACCAGTGTATGGGAATTGGACATTGAAGGAAAGTTGGAGAGAGCTAAGATGAAGATATGAATCTTTCAGAATATGAGAAGAGACATGGGATTAAATAAACATTCATAGCCATGTACTGGAACCACCTTATAGTTCTTTAAAGACAGTGCTGTGTTGGATATCAATGATCCAATGTTTCACTTTAGACTCTTCGTGTTCTGAGACCTAAAATGCTATATTCAATCATTTGACTCAAAATTTTAGGACTGAGGTTTGAGCTAAGAACCCTAATCTTAGTATTGAATCACCTCACCATTGTTCTGCATTCCCTAGACCAGAGATAAACTTTTTTGGGAAATCAGATTTTTCTGCAAGTTTTTTTTTCGAAGTCTTGCTCCATCTTTGACTACAGAATCCAGCTTAGACATGAACTTGGAGGATCTCAATTCTCTACAAAGACAATTTTACTTTAAAAACTAGATGCTGTATTTACTCAAGTTGTCCAGTTGGGTGTCTCCAACTCATTAATGAGTTTATTCAATCTGTTCCTTGTAGTCCAGCTTGTACAGCTTCTCATGGAGAGATCAATGTCCTGAAAGAGGTTGATCTTACAAACATATGTCAGAATATACATATGTCTTAAACTCAATGATGTTTTGTGTAATGCCAGGTATACCTTTCTTGTTTGTTTGTTTGTTTGTTTGACTTTAAGTACATGGTTCCCATTTTAGTAGGCATCAATATTTCTGGAACATCTTTTTTTGTTCCATACCATCTATCATTTCTTAAGTTGAATTGGGTCCAGAAATGTTCATCTGTGACAGGTTAAGTGAGGCTGGTAACTGTCAGTTTACATAGCTGTGATCATGTGTGTTTAATAATCCTTAAACTCATGCAGCAGCTATTCTTGTATAAGGGCTCTGTATCATGTCATTAGAAGAAACCCTAAATAAACCTTCATCCTCCTCGAAGAATGAATCTTTATATTATAGGCTGGAAATTGCTGAAAAAATACTGTTGAGTAATTATCTCTGAAAGACAGGAGTGTGTAGGCATTAACTCCATGACATAGGACAGAAGTTTATAATATTATTCATATACATAAAACATTTCTGGGTCATGCATGTGATTCATTCAGTTAGGGTTTCTTTAATCTTGCTCAAGTCTACTTATGTAATTAGCATCGGTCTACTACTGAGAGGAAAATATTCTATCCTTTGCCTGATCCTTCATGCAAAATGGCATTTTTTACATTTGTCTCAAGGCTTTCAAATCTCTATTGAGCAAGAAATATCACTTAACCCTTAAAATAGCACTCTCAGAAAACTATTTTGTATGTATTTCTTCCTCCAAGTAAAGGAAATCAGAGAAGTGCTGTTTTAGACCAGTATTTTGTCGTGTCAATAGAAAGTCATAAACCTGACTAGTTTGCATCTTTGTAGAGTCACAATCCATCACAATGACCTGCGCTGAACTCTATTCACCAAGCTGGTAGCAGTAGCAGTGCTCTGTCCCAAAGAGTAACAACATTATGTCTCACATCTGTATCTCTATATTTGAAATGTGAGATAGGATGGTGGTATGTGTACATTAGAATAACACAACTTCAGCTCTGAGATGCTTTGATGAGGTACTTTGGAAAATCGTGTTCTATTGCAAAATATAAGTAAAAACTGACTCTTAAATATATTTTTTTTTGTATTTCATATTTTATTCAATTCCATTTCAGATAAAATCACTGAATCATATCAAGAGATGAGCATTATTTGTGAATAACCTAATGTTCCAGTTTTGCTTTACATCTAGACATGTTTTACAAGGGCTAAATTATAAGCCTAGTTATGAAAAGTCACAGGATTGGGTATTCTGGGTAGATTTTACTGCTAGCTTAATACAGCCTAAAATCTGTTGAGAGTAGAGACTCAACAGAAGAAGCTTATGAATCAGATTGTCTTGAATGTGAATAGATACCAAAGCACCTAGCCAATTGTTAGTGGTAACATACTTAAGCAGGTGGCCCTGAAAATAAGAAAGCTAAGAGAGTATAAACAGATCAGCGAGGAAAGTACTATTTTGGTTATACAGTTAGTTCCTTGGTTGATGACATCCTTTGTGGAATAGCAAGCACCCCGCCTTCAAGTTCCTGCTGCCTTGACCTGGCTCAATGATGGACTGTGATCTAGACTTATGACCCAAAACAGTCCCTTCTCTCTTCTGTGTGGCTTATGGTGAGGATGGGTTTTTGTTTGTTTTGTTGGTTGGTTGTCTTGTGTTTTGTGTTTTGTGTTTTGTGTTTTTTGGTTTTTGGTTTTTTTTTTTTTTATGACAATAAAACTGGGAACTGAGAAAGATCTAAAACTGCTGATTTCAAGATGTGGTGATTGAAACACTTTGAGAAATGATTCCAGGAAAAAACAAAAAACAAAAATGAAACCATAGTAGAAAAACAGAAAAAAGGAAGTCAGGCTGTTCTGTAACCACAAAGTAGATATCAGAGGGCTTCAGAAAGAGCTCACAAGCTGGTCTAGCTCCTGACAATTGTCTTGACTCTCAGAACAGACCTTTGTGATATTGATGCTGTCTTCGTTACTCACTATATGTTGTTCATCACTAGGGAAAGAGCATGACCTTAAGACACCATTCCATTAAGTACTCCAAGCACACATGGACTGAGTGCCTTCCACTTGAGCTAATGGATGGGAATAGACCTCCATGCAATTTGGTGGGAGGAGGTTAGCAGACAATGGCCTGATGTCTGTTTTGTGAAGCAGGCATGCTGAAAATCAAATCAGTATTTAAATAATGGAATAGAAATCAAACCATAATGTGTTTACCTGGTACTATAGAATGCCTCAAGCACATATCAATTAGTTTCATCTTTAAAAAGTTATGCAGGCAAGGAAACTCAAGCTTCCAAAAAGGCTGAGTAAGAAATGACACAACATAGTCCGTGAGCAGTGAATCTTTAAATTAAATTCAGACAGATTCTTCTCTAGAACACAGCTTTTTAGTCTCTTAAACAAAATTCTATGACTCTAAAAGTTTAATGTAGAGTGTCAAAAGAGTGTTATTCACTTCAGATTTTTCGGTCCAGGAAAGGGAGGCAGATTTTTCAGGAAGGCACACTCTTCTAACTCCACATAGTAAGGGCATGTTTGGTGGGAAACTGAAACCATAGTCCTGTCTAATGATATTAACACTGAACTACCCCAAACACCATCATTCTTTTCCTCAGTAGACATCCACTGCAAGATGATGCTCTTCTTCATTAAAGTCTATCACCTGTAAAACATTTGTGAAGATAAGCTTTCTTTCATGTCACAGTAGCTTTGATTGTAACCCCATAGTTCCTCTGTTCATGACCATCCTAATGAAAAGAATATAATGAAAAAATATATATACACACACAAAATCTAATGAGAATATATCATGTGCATATAATTTTATATACGTGATGAACTCATGATTCATGGCTGTGCATGGAAAAGTTTCCAACCTACAATTAATATCGTATGCTTCATATGATTTGTTTTCTAAACAAGGTCTAGTTTAGAAGAGTCAGACAAATAAAATGATGATCTATAATTTAGAGTCATACATCTTTGATTTTCTAAGTTTTCATTTTTGTAATAAAAAGGATTTTGAAATTCAAATATACAATTAAATATGTATTCACCTAGGCCTACAGTGGTTTAGGATCTTGTTCACCATGTTATTATTATTATGGTATTGGAGGCTCCTAGGTTGAACAAAAGACATATTTCACTTTTTACCAATATGTATGAGCAAAATACACAATTTACCTTATCAGGTATATAGTGAACACAATCTGCAATATCACAAAATTCTTCTTGCCTTTCTTAGGCATCATCTTTGGAGCTATAGAACTATATTATAATTTAATGACTAAAGGTTCCTCAGAAATTAAACATTTTATTCATGATCACATGTTTTTGATTGCACTTATCAATAAAGTTCTATCCTCTGTCTAACTGTATATAATCTTATCAACTGTTGCTATATTGCCATGATTTACATTCAATATATATGTGATATAAATGCTATTACACAGTTTTATGGCATTATCTAAAATTATTTACACAAAAGCATTCAATTATACATCTGTTATTTCCTTTTATTGAATATAGAGTTGTTTCTCACATAATGTATCCTGATAACCATTTCCCTTCCCTCTACTGCTTGCAGTTCTCACATTCCTTCCTTCCTATACAGATCCATGCCCTTTCAGTCTATCTTTAGAAAACAAGCAGGCCCTTAAGGGATAATAAGAAGTAAAGTAAAAGGAAGCAAAGCGAGCTAGATCAAATGTCACACATTGGAATTGAAGCAGGAAAAATGGCGGAAAGAAAAGAGCATGGGAAAAGGCCTAAGAAAGACCCACTCATTAGTAAAACAGGAGCCCTGAAACCACACTTAATTGGAAATCATAATATACATATATGGGTATACATATAATATACCCACCTAGTGTGGGTATATTGTATGTGTATATTATATGGGTATACATATAATATACGCACCTAGTGTGAGTCCTTGTAAGGTATGTGCATGTTCTTAGTCTCTGTGAGTTCATACATGCTGTGATAGTGTTGATATAGAGAGCTTTGTTTTCTTGGTGTCTTCCACCCTTTCTGGCTCTTACACTCTTTCTGCATCCTCATACAGGCTTTTCTGGGTTCTGTGAGAAGGGATTTATAATTGAGTTCTTGGCCAAAGGTGTCCCATGGGCATTCCTGACATTCAGAATTTTAAAGCATTTCAGTTGCTTTTATTCCAGAGTATGAAAAAGATCTTCTCATGTGAAATTTCATGTTATTCAGCATTTTGGTATAAGAAAAGGTGAATACTGGCATGTTGTGTTATGCAGTCTTTGTCATGCATATGTAAAGCCCTGGTTTCTACCCTAATTATACACTCACAAAGAAAGGAAGCAGAGTCATCAACCCATTTTGTCTCCACCTTGACTACACATCAAGGTGTTGTAAGGTTTCAGTATCTATCTATCTTCCTTATTCTTACTGTTTTCATTGTTATGGTTAGAATGCTTTCAACAGACTGTTACAACTTGGAAATACAAATAAGATAAGTTTTTCCACACACATAATGATAACCCTCTGGCATGAGCTGGAGACTCACATTGATGGCGAACAATAAACAGTCATTACCCCTTCATTTCTTTCTTGAACGTAGTCTTGGCATAATTGTAGTAATTTATACATAATCTTCAACTCAGTAAGTAGGATGTGTTACACTAAATCAAGTAAAGGAAACTTAATGGATTGCTATTTGAGCTCCAAGTGTTTACATCTATCTGCTAAAATAAACATTTTAATGTATTTGATTTATTAAAGACAGTGATTTTCAAATTGCTCTCTTGCAAACATGCATAAGTTCTTAAAACTCACACCAATGTAAACAACTGCCAGTGAGCTTGCTGTGACACATTTTGGCACCTCTCTCTGAGCACTAGTTGCTTGTTTATGATCTTACTTCTGCTGCTTTGTTTCAGTACAGTAAGAGGTGAGGAAAATAATATCATTTCTAAATACCTCCAGTTTGATATATCCTCTTCTGTCAACTTGCAGCCAAGGACCACACTTGCTGTGGGCCTCCAGTTTCACCCAATATATCTATTTTCCAACCTTCTTTCCATAGTATCTAATACCTATTTTCTTTTAAAGGGCAAAGTAAGGGGTTATGGGATGGTTCCCTGGAAAAAGTGCTTGATGCACAAATCAGAATATCCAAGTGCTGTTTTCTAATACACATATAAAAACTAGGCACCCCAAGCACATCTCTTACCTCAGTACTGGGATTAGGGAAATAGAGACACGATGATTCACTGAGGGAGTATTGGTCAATCTGACCAGCTGAAACATCTTTTGTTTCAGTAAGAGAATCTGTCTCAAAGAATTAGGTGTGGAGGGATGGTCAGAGGGCACTTGAGATTAAGCTCTGGCCTCAAGAAATGTACTCATATGTCAGCACCACCCAGCAAAACACACAAGTACATGCATGAACACACAAGTAAGTGAGTTCACTATTGTATTCTGATTTACAATATCACTGTATACATTTAGATGGGATTTATATTCATTTCAGTTTTTCATTGCAAGAATTACCAAAGATATTCTACATAGATCCACACACCAGAAAAATAGTCACATCAGTGAGGAATGGAAATAGGGTTTAAAAAAAGTATTTTTGTATTTTTGATGAAACAGAAGTAAACATTAGCACATGTCAGGGGTATTAAAATAATGCACAAAAGTGAGCCCAATAGTATCAGAATCCACCTACACGATTCAAGGAGCTACTTGGAAAGCTATAGAGTTTTTCTTAAACTTGTAATGCAAATTACCCCTGTGTAGTCATAAAGAGGAAAAAGACAATCTTATTTAGCAGACATGGACAAATAATGGCCTGCTCATGCAAAAATTGGCATAACCATGCCACTGTTGACCGTGCAGGTCAAGGAAACAACTAACAAGTAGCAGGAGTAACTGGGGATAGAATGTAACAAATAAACTATAGAAAGAGCAAGAAAATATTGGAAGAAGCAAAATACAACTGGAGAGTTAAAGAATTTCAGAAATTGAAAAGTTACAGAATTTCAGACATGTTACTGTAATAATAATAATAATAATAATAATAATAAAGTGGTTTATGATATAAATATCTCAATCTGCATGTAGAATACAGACACAAGTTTAGTGAATAAACTAGAGACATATTATGAGGAAATATAAGTTAAAATATAGCCTTTAATTTAGTTTCATTAGCTGTGTTACTAAGTACTGCTAAATATACTGATTTCTATAAACAAGATGCCTTTATTTCTATTAAATATTCATACATAGAGCACAAATATTCAAATTAGCTTGCTTATCTTTATCTCTTTATTACATTTAGTAATGGTGCACACATATGTGTCTCTGTGTGTGTGTTTGTGTGTGTATATGTGTGTGTATGTGTGTGTTCTCTCCTTTCACTATGGGAGTTGCAAGAATAAAACCTAGTATTGGTAACACATACCTTTACCAGCTAATCTATTTCATTGGCCTCTTCCTCATCTTCAGAATAGGAGGGGTTGTCATACTTTATCTTTTATTAAATATCAATGGACTGAAAAGCTCCTGTATTTTAACACAAACGGCACATAAACATTGTGTCATTCTACTTTCTAAAGAAAATAGATCATCAATTTTCTTGTTCATTTTTTGTATTTATTGAATCACATGTTAAATAAGATGTCAGGCAGTTCTTTTCATCCACAGTTTAAGCCTCTCCCACCCCCGCACTTACTAAGACGTGACACTTGGTGTGATGTAGTAATTGGGAAGAGTTGAACTTAATGATCAATGACTTGTTTGAGCAAAATGAAAAATCCATGAAAATAAAAACACTATTGGACTCTGGAAAAAAATGTCTCAAGAATAAACAAAAGCCATTACAAAAGTGTTGCTACGATTACTACAGAATTAGACAATTCATCACTATGTTCACCTGGACTTACAGACACTGGGATAGATGCACCCAAGTATAGTTCTCTTAGATTATGAGGTACCATGCAGAAATGCATATAAGCCAAGAATACAAAACTGGCCTCGAGTGGTCTACATCTAACTTCAGTTTTCCAAGGTTTTGAATGAACAGCATCATGGTCTTAAAGTTCTGAATACTCATGTATTTTCCAAGAAAAATTCAAATATAACCAAGTCAGAAAGCAATGTGTCCAAAAGGGTAGGAGGTGGTCATTAAGTAATCATGTATATCTATATTTAGAAATCCTGGTCCAAAATTATATACCTTATTTTCAAAATGTAATTGATGAGTAAAATATATTTAAACTACTATATCGAATACCTTATGGTGCCAGAATCCAAATACTTGAATAAAAATTAAAGAACAGCAAGCTTCAGGATTGAATTTGTGCTACTTTGTGGATTCTTTATCTGACTATTCTTTTCTTAACTCTGAGCAATATTATGACAGAGATACTCTGATTCAATTTGAATTATAAAGGCATGAAAAGTGCTAAGTAATTAATACAACAAACTTTCATTTCCCATCTTCTGGGGGACTAAACTTAGTGCATTACCTACAGGGTTCTGCTGGATATGTCTGTAACATACTTAATAAGCATGCTTATTGTATAAAAAAGAGCTAATATGAATTGTAATGAAATTTAACAGATGAAAGCTTTCACTAAATTTTGTTTATAAAGTGTTGTCCTGCATCTGATAGTAAACTCCTATAGAAATCATTTTTCAGAAGAGCAGAAATATGACAGGAGAGTCGTGCAATAGAGTGTGCCTAATTCATTCCAATTCACAGAGTAATGCATTTCAATTCACACAGTGATGCCTTCTAGTCTCCAACATGAGAATCCAATCTAGTTGATGCTTAGTAGAGTTGAAACAAACTCACAGCACCAGAGAACTGACAATGTCTGTTCAGTTAAATAGAGAAATATTTTAAACATTTTTCCATATTGTCTAAGCTTGGATATGCTTTATTTACCAATCTATACATTATAAAACTGCACATATTCTTCTTGAAATATAATGACTTTATGTCTCAAGCCTATAACATCTTTTTAAAAAAATAATTAAAGCAGGTTGGAGAGGCAGCTTCTGATCCACAACTCATTTTCCGAAAAGATATCAAAGCATAATGACACTCTGATATTTGATGCTTCTGGGAACCAGTTCAGTGTTTGTCATGAGCACCTGGCTTATCAGTATTAGAAACCTCTTCTGGAAACACATCATTACCTATAATCTCAGTCACTAAATAACCATGAATCCTCAATGGTTTGATTTAATATTAAGTACTTAACATTTAAAATTATTGTTTAGGCCTTTTAAAAATATTATGTTGTTTTTCATTCATTATTCCATGGATTAATCCTCTTTCCATGCAATTCTTATTTTCCTTGTTAAGAAACTAAATATACGAAGAACATGCTTAAGTAGACCAGTGATTTTCTGGAACTTGGAAAAATCTGAATCCACATGATTTTAGTCCTGGAAAATTAACTCAGGTAGTCCCTGGAGAGTGAAAAAAAATATGTTTTAAAAAGTACAGTAAGACTTTAATAAAATATGCTGAAAGGGCAGGATGGGCTCCTATAGTAGCTTGATGTTCATCGTTCTATTGAGGGAGACAAAATCAGGTCAAAGGAAAGGTAGATAAAGATTTCAGCATTTAAATAGTCCTACTTTTTTTTCCTTGAAAGCTAATTTCTTTTGCCTGTAGGATATGAACCACTGATTCCTTTCATATGTCTATCACGTGAAAAGTCATGGTGAAAAGGACCATCAGCATTACCTATGAATATAGCTATGAGATAGCTATTCATACTAAAGGCATTATGGTCTCAAAATAACTTTGTCCGTCAGCCATGACCCTATCACAAGCATCACCTCCATTTTACAGATTGGCTTACCGAAAGTGAAAATCACGAACTAAGACTGCCTAGAAATTTTAACGTTAGCTGTAGAAAAGAGAATATGGTTTGTAAATCCTTTCCAATTTGAAGATGAGGTTGTCTTTGTATTACAAACTGCACATTAAAATAGTAGAAACTCTTTAGAAATTTAATTAGAATAACATATCCTATTCACTAAATTACATAGATTTAAGATACAGTGTCATTTTCAGCCAATCTTCCCAATATAAAATCTACTGGGTAATTATAGTATATTTTATAATTAAAAAGCCAAATGGATGTTAAAATCTCATATTGTGTCAACAGTAGACTCAGTTAAGTGTTATCACTTCTATTTTCATGCTACAAGAGTTTATTCTACACTCATTGTAAAAAGATGTATCTAGTAGCCTCAATATACAATATAATACACACAATACAAGGGACACGAGCTCTGATTTCACAGACTAGAAAATACAAATAATCAAAACAACATTAGTGGAACCCTGTAGCACGATGTTAGAAAGGAATCTACATCACTGTGATACTATAGAATATGTGTGAGTGTAGATCAGGTAGAGTTCAATGATGGTGGTCTAAGCAGATAGGCAATTATAATTCTATTTTCCTTTATGATCAGAGGCTATTTGTTCTATACTAGAAATGCATATATTTTTTAGGAACACAATAATTGAAAATAAAAGCCCATTTCTTTGACATTACATGTGCTATAATGAAGAAAATAGAAATAATTTTAAAAGAAATATCTGCTGTAATTTACCTTATGGAATAGTGGAGATATTATATTGTTTTGAAATGGCATAATAGCTTGACATACAAGCAGTTTTATGGATATTTCAAAGAGTCTGCTCTTAAGAAATTAATGCCCAAGCAAATATCACAAGTACTTGATTATTAAATGATGTGTATGAAAGAAGATATATCTGGAAAAAAGTAACAAGAAGCTGAAGGTTCTTAAGAACTTAGTCTGGTTTGAGAAGTATAATAGAACTGCACTGTATTTAGATATGAGGTATAATTTTCAGTAAATCTATTGAAGAAATGTTGCAGGAAATTGACAAATCTCATTTAGGATATAAATGACTTCCAATGACCTTGTCCAAATCTACATGAACACAGTGCAAGAAAATGTATTACCAGCAGTCTAAATGGAGTAATAATTGGTACTCAGTCTGTAGAAACATGGAAGCTAAGCCATGAATTTCATATGTAAAGCCAATAGGGTGATTCAACCAAGAATATTAATTATGACCATGGTGCTAATTTGTGGAAAGAATCCTCCAGGGAACTTCAGAGTTATTTTAACTGTTCTGGCAATAAAAATTTGAACTCCTCTTTCTCTCTGTGCAGAGGCATTAAGGAATAAGGATCAGGGACTTGGAATCAAGGAGAATTGGGTTTTGCCTATTTGAAGATGACACATTCTAGTGAAGAGTTTACCTCTATAAATGTTAGCTTCCTATATTTAAAAGGGAAGAAAATGGTGTGTTGGCAAATATTCACAAAAGTTAAGTAAAACTTTGTATATGTCATGCACCAGTAAGCATAGTAAATTTGTATTCAACAGTAAATCCTCCTGGTGAATATACATGCAGTGAACATTATTTTCATATGTTTTTTCAGTATTCCATTATCCTTGGTGACACTGATCCTCTGATTAACATATATCTAATATGTGAATATGCTCTACCTGACTCAATGTAATGTTCAATGGAGAATATGCAATGTTTGAGGTCCTAGGAAACTGAGCTTAAAAAAAAAATCACCATGAATTACAAGTTGAAATTTGACATAGTCTATGTCAACAGAAATAAATTCTGCTTAAATAGTTCTTTAAAAATAGAGGAGATTCCTAGGAAAATTCTTTCAGCAAAAATTAGGAGATGTTCTGAGGGTAGCGGCATTCAGTTGGGGTAGTGATGCCAGATATTATATACTTAGAACTAAATACAATACAGCCAAACTAGCAAGTTTGAAAACTGAAGATATATGATTATGAAAATACAAAACATTTGATTATATATGTCTAAAAGGGGCCACCCTCAGATTTATCTACCTGTAAATGTAAATGACAGTTTTCAGGACTTAGAATGTTCACCCCATTGTTGTAACCAGTTTGGTCACCAAGTAAGAAGTGTAGCACAGTGCTACATAAGCTTTAAACAAGTTGCTAGCCTCTGCCATTCTTGTAGGGAAGCCCGTGAGCATGATCCATGCTTGACAGCACCACAGCATGTGACAGTGTGCCAATGCCTTCAAACTGGCTATGTTACATTCCATACACAGAGGCCTTTCTACCTTTCTAGGCTATTTTGGATGATGGCAAATACCACTGATAAGAGCCATTCAACAGAAGCATCATCACACGAAGCCTTACCAAAATTCCCCATTCACAAAATTATGAGAAGGTTTGAGTCAGTAAAAGTTAAGTGTGGGAAGTAATGTGTTGCACAGCTGTGTATAAATGGAATCGTAACTAGTATCACTACGTTAAGTACCAGGCAAGTGAAAGGTAGAAAACATGGTTACAAGATAATCAATGCACCATAGGTGTCTTTTAGCTGCTTATTCCAAGATTTTGGAGGAAATGAACTAATGAAGTAAATAATCAGTTCTAGTTCAAAGAGCCTGCAATCACCTAGTCTGTGAGATCTAGGAATCAAGTTACTTTCCAGACTTGCTCTGTGAAGAACAAACCTACCTAAGAAATGTGTTTGTCTTGTCTTTCACTGTTTTTCTGTCTTGCTCCACAGACTTCTTAGGTAGCAACACTAGACAGTACTAACCTATTCCAGAGAGACATTTGTTTTGACATTCCTTACAAATTTTTCTTCATTTTCTAAGGAACGTAAGAGAGTCTTCTCTTGCCCATTTCGTTAAGTTACACCCTCTTTCAGCAATCTATGTGTGTGTTTAAATTAAAAAGCACTGTTTTTTAGTTTAATTAGCTCTTGGATTAATTGAAATTCTAGACACAGGAAGAAGCCAACATCAGAGTGAAGCAGAAGGGCTGAGAATGTAGCTTCTATTTCCAAAGTCATGTGCAAGGCTCAGAATGCAATTTCCAGAAGAAAGGGAGAAGGTAAAGACGACAGAGGAGGGAAAAGGGGAGGAACAAAATGAGGAAGAAGAGAAGGAGTTGTACGCACCTAGAAAACATCTGTTTTTCCTTAGCATGCTCTCTTTCAAAAGATAAAATTACAGTCACAGAAAAGTAAATATATAAGGTATGGGCTTCAAGTTAGAAAATAGCTGGAAAACTTCAAAAATAGAATGAATAAATAGATCATGGTTTATCTACATAGTATAACACTATACAGCAAAAGAGCCATCTGTTACCTACAGTGCAGACCATTATAAATTTTATACACATAGACACGAGTGACAGAACTTGTATACATAGCTCTGCTTTATGAAGTACTTCATTTAATAATGTCAGAAGTTAGAATAATAGCTTCCCCACAGGGTGGACTATGTACTGCAGCTATATGTAACATACATTCTGTGCTCATAAACAAGAGTCATTTTATTTAAAAATCTTGAAACTTTCAGGTTTCAATATGCAGTAATAATTCAACACCTGAACTATATACCTAACGCTTATAAATGATTCTGTACTTCCAGCCTGACAGACTAGAAACAAAAAAGCAAAGCTGTTTTAAAAACCAAAAACTCAAAGAAAACAAAAACCCTAGCCAATCAAAATGACCATTGTATCTGAATGTTACTATGCACTTTGTGAACTTAGATAAGTGATTCGCCCCAGCTCAAGGGTCTCAGGAGTGGTAAAAATGTTTTGAGTTTCTTTCCTTGCAGTCTCAAATAGTAGCTTGGTCTCTTAATGCCTACAACCTACATGTTTTCATCGCTTTCTTCTTCCTTCCTTTCTTCTCTTTTCCTCCTTTCCTTCCTTCTTTCCTGTCTCCCTCCTCCCCTCCCTCCCTCCTCCCTTCCTCCCTCTATGCCTTTGTCAGTCTCCCTCCCTTCCTTCCTTCTTTTCTCCCTCTCACCCCATCTCTCCCCCTTCATACCTCTCTCAACCAACAGTCTCACCCAGCTCTCCCTCCCTCCCTCCCTTCCTTCCTTCCTTCCTTCCTTCCTTCCTTCCTTCCTTCCTTCCTTCCTTCCTTCCTTCCTTCCTTCCTTTTTTTATTAGATAATTTCTTTATTTATATTTCAAATGGGATCCCTTTCCTGGTTTCCCCTCTGAAAAAACACTCTTATCAGTTCCCCCTTTTCCCTGCTCACCAACCCTCCCACTCCAGCTTCCCTGACCAGGCATACACCTATACTGGGGCCTCAAGGCTTCTCAGGACCAAGAGCATCTCCTTCCTTTGATGTCCACAAGGCCATCCTCTGCTACCTATGCAGTTGGAGCCATGGGTTCTTCCATGTGTACTCTTTGGTTGGTAGTTTACTCCCTGGGAGCTCTGAGGTTACTGGTTGGTTCATTTTGTTGTTCCTCTTATGGGGCTGCAAGCTTCTTAAGCTGCCTGGGTCTGTTCTCCAGCTCCTCCTTTTGGGGCATTGTGCTCAGTTTAGTGGTTGGCTGAGAGCTTCCACCTCTGTATTTGTCAGGTACTGGCAGAGTCTCAGGAGGCAGCTGTATCAGGTTCCTGTCAGCAAGCGTTTGTTGGCATCCACAATAGTGTCTGGGTTTGGTGACTGTATATGGGATGAATCCCCAGGTGGGACAGTCTCAGGATTGCCTTTCCTTCAGTCTCTGTTCTACACTTTGTCTCCATATTTGATCCTGTAAGTATTTTGTACCCCTTTCTAAGAAGGACTTAAGTACCCACACTTTGGTCTTCCTTCTTCTTGAGCTTCATGTGGTCTGAGTTGTACTTTGGGTACTCTGAACTATTGGGCAAATATCCACTTATCAGTTAGTACATACCATGTGTGTTCTTTTGTGATTGGGTTACCTCACTCAGGATGATATTTTCTTGCTCCATCCATTTGCCTAAGAATTTCATGAATTCATTGGTTTTAATGGATGAGTAGTATTACATTTTGTAAATGTACCACATTTTCTGTATTCATTTCTCTGTTGAGAGACATCTGGGTTCTTTCCAGCTCTGGCTATTATAAATAAGGCTACTATGAACATAGTGGAGCATGTGTCCTTATTAACTGTTGTAGCATCTTCTGGGTATATGCCCGGGAGTGGTAAAGCAGGATCCTCCAGTAGTATTATGTCCAATATTCTGAGGAACTGCCAAACTGATTTGCAGTGTGGCTGTACCAGCTTGCAATCCTACCAGCAGTGAAAAAGTATTCCTCTTTCTCCATATCCTCACCAGCACCTGATGTCACCTGAGTTTAGACCCTTGCCATTCTGACTGGTGTGAGGTAGAATCTCAGGGTTGTTTTGATTTGCATTTCCATGATGTCCAAGGATGTTGGACATTTCTTTAGGTGCTTCTCAGACATTCTGTATTCCTCAGTTGAGAATTCCTTGTTTAGCTCTGTACCCCATTTCTAATAGGGTTATTTGGTTCTCTGGATTCTAATTTCTTGAGTTCTTTTTATATATTGAATATTAGCTCTCTATTGGATGTAGGGTTGGTAAAGATCTTTTCCCAATTTGTTGGTTGCTGTATTGTTCTATTGACAGTGTCCTTTACCTTACAGAACTATGTAATTTTATGAGGTCCCAGTTGTCATTCTTAGAGCACAAGCTATTAGTGTTCTGTTCAGGAAAAATTCCCCTTTGCCCATATGTTCAAGGCTCTTCCCCGCTTCTATTTCTATTGTTCCCCTCTATTTTCTTGAAAAAGGGATCTGAGATTGTTAAGTCACAAACATTTCACAATACCTATTGGTTGTTGAAAGAACATTCTGGGATTTTTTTTAATTAATTAATTTATTTATTCACTTTATATCCTGAAACCTGATCCCTCCCTCTCTGTTCCCCTCAAGGGGAGAGAGGATAGGATATACAACATTCTGGGTTTCTAAGTCAGGTGTAGAGAAAGCAAACTCTTAACTATAATGTATTCAAGAATGAGTGACCAGCATTCTGCCAGAATTAAGTTTTTAAAAGACCCCCAACCTAACAGACATATGTTTAGCTGCTTAGGACTGGAGTAGTGGTGAAAGACAGAAAATCACCTCGAATATTCCTTGAATAGGACCTCTCCTGACCTGACATTTTAGTGGGACCATCTAAATGTTGTGGATATTAGAGAAAGCACATCCATGAACTGAACGGAGTTTAGTTCACAAGAGGTTCCATTTGTTTTTATTGAGGTTAATGGATGTGTGAATGCAGATCCATTAACCCCAGAATTTTTAAATGTTAAATCAGCAGCTTTAAATAAATGTTAACAGGAGACACCAATTACGGATACCTTAATACCAAACAGAGAGTGAGACCTGGAACATTGCCAAGGAAGAATATGTTAAAATTTTATACCCTTTTATAATCAAGATAAAAACGATGTAAAGATATCAATATTTGGCTGGGTCAAGGCCAGTAAAAATAAATTATTTCCCCTTTAAAAAATACATCTAGCAAATAGTTGTACCATCCCTATAAGGCTTTATGCTTCTCGACTTTCATGGGATTATGGTTATTGTTATTAATGTTACCATTACTACTCTTGCAATGCCATTACTACATTAAAGAATTGATTTACTCCGATCTTATGGCTGTAATTACCGCATGCACTCAGGAAGCTACACTGCATAGATACATCCAGCTCATTGCAATGAGAGCTCAGCTGAAACCCTATGTTTCAGGCTTGTTCTGAGATTTATTTTGCTCAATTTTAAGTTATTTGTATCAACCCTGTATCAATGGAAGTGATGTTTAGCCTCTGTTTTTGTGGTCAGAAATTCATTACAGTGAAAGGAATTTAATTTAATTTAATTCAACATGCATTTTCTGGAAGATCTACATAAACCCAGCACTGTCTTCAAGTAACACTCCTGAATTCTGGGGAGTTCCGGACCTGGAACTAATCTTAATGGTCAACAGGCAACTCTGTTCATTAGATGAGAATCTGCTTAATTTCTTCACAACTTAATCTCTTTATTTATCAGAAATTCACATTACCTTTATGAGCTTTTTATTGAGATACTGAAATTATAATGGGTAACAATTTTCAATCCTGAATAAGTAATGCTATTGTTAAAATGCTGTGCTTACTTTAGAAACTGCTATAAAATTCAGTTAGACAAGTTTAAAGAAACATTTGCAGAAAGTTTATATTTGTATATAGAGTGTTAGGATGGCAAAATTGCTTCAACGGTGTTTTCTTTGTTGCAGTAATTTAAGGTTTACTATATTGCTATATATAACATTTCATGCTACAAAAGAGAATATTTCATGCTATAGTGGCGATGTGCTGTATCTACAATTTAATAAGCCCTCTAGTAATGAGTCTGTTTTTTAATTGTTATATATGAGGCTGAAACAGGAGGATTGTGATTCTGAAGTTACTCTAGGTAGCACAATAAGACCCATGCTATTACAAATACGTAAATATCTTTAAAACAGTTCCATTTCTCATTGAGTTCTTTTATGGTTTGGTTTTCTTGTTTCATATTGTTACTAATTACCTTTGTTCTTACATATTCATCATGTTACCATAAACGCCTCAGGAAACTATTATAATAGCAAGGCTTCTGGGGTTGTTCACAATGATATCCTTTTTCAACCTTTGTATTTTTAAGGACTTTAATTATTAGGCCTGTGAAGTGGTGTCCTACAAAAAGTATGGTTGAGTCTATCTGTCTCGTGTATACATCCCCAAAGAGCCAAAAACTAGTATTTCTCCACCCTATAGATTTTAAAGGGAAATCACATCTTGCTAGTTTGGGATTTTGAATATTCCTGGTGTTTTATTACGTTAACGGTTCTATGCTGAGGATGAGACTCCAGGCAGGTGGCAAAAGCACTTAGAGTTGGAAAATGCTTAAATCAACTGGGAACATTCTGGCAAACATCAGTCTTGGCTGGTTCTTTGGTTTTACTTTCTGCCTGAAGAGGTGAGTGTTGTTCTATTACCGCACCATGTGCTCTTACCTTGCTGAGCAGCCTCACAGTCGGGTCAGAAGTATGGAGTGACTCCATCACAAGCTGGAAGTGTCGAAGCATGAGCCCAAGCAAATCTTTCTACTTATAAGAAAATAGTCTCAGCTGCTATTATAGTATATTAGAATGCCAACTAACATACTAAGTCACATATATATAATATAATATATATATATTATATAATATAATGTATATATGCATACAGATAGATAGATAGTCAGATAGATAGATAGTCAGATAGATAGATAGATAGATAGATAGATAGATAGATAGATTGAAAGAATATGAAGAATATAAGGGCATTTTAATCCCCAAGAAACAAGTGATCTTCTCCTTCTTCTTGTTCTTGTTCTTCTTGTTCTTCTTCTTCCACTTCTTCTCCTTCTCCTTCTTCCACTTCTTCTTCTCCTTCTTCCACTTCTCCTTCTTCCACTTCTTCTTCTTTTCCTTCTTCCACTTCTTCTTCTCCTTCTTCCACTTCTTTCCTTCTTCTTCCACTTCTTCTACTTCTTCTTCTTCCTCTTCTTCTTCTTATTATTATTCTTTTCTTCTTCCTTGCCATTTATAGCAAAACAATGTGGCAAGATATTTACAAATAACAAAGAGGCACATGATTTCTATCAGAGTTAAAAATTTATAGACATAGTCAACAGCATTCTATGATGAAATATGAAAGGAGTAGTTCTAAAGACAAACATCTGAAGGGTTTGACCCACCACTGTTGGTAAATAGAAGTACTTCAATAGTATAAGTAATGGGAGTTGGGATAGGCTTTGACACAGTCTGCCATTTTCTGACTTATAGCTTGGCTTTCTCTAATAATCTGTACTCCAGTTAATACTGTGAAACCAAAAAAGTCATTGTTTCCTTGGACCTTAAAACTTTGGTTGTCAACAAATTGGGAAAAGATCATCAACAACCCTACATCAGATAGAGGGCTAATATCCAATATATACAAAGAACTCAAGAAGTTAGACTCCAGAAAGCCAAATAACCCTATTAAAAAATGGGGTACAGAGCTAAACAAAGAATTTTCATCTGAAGAACTTCAGATGACTGAAAAGCATCTTAAAAATGTTCAACTTCATTAGTCATTAGGGAAATGCAGATCAAAACAACCCTGAGATTTCACCTTACACCAGTCAGAATGGCTAAGATTAAAAACTCAGGAGACAGCAGGTGTTGGTGAGGATGTGGAGAAAGAGGAACACTCCTCCACTACTGGTGGGGTTGCAAATTGGTTCAACCACTCTGGAAATCAGTCTGGAGGTTCCTCAGAAAACTGGGCATGTCACTTCCAGAGGATCCTGCTATACCACTCCTGAGAATGTACCCAGAGGATTCCTTGGCATGCAAAAAGGACAAATGCTCCACTATATTCATAGCAGCCCTATTTGTAATAGCCAGAACCTGGAAAGAACCCAGGTATCCCTCAATGGAAAAATGGATGCAAAAAATGTGGTATATATACACAATGGAGTACTATTCAGCCACTAGAAACAATGAAGTCATGAAATTCTTAGACAAATGGATGGAGCTAGAAAGCATCATACTAAGTGAGGTAGCCCAGTCTCAAAAGATTAATCATGGTATGCACTCAGTAATAAGGGTTTATCAGCCTAGAAAATTAGAATACCCAAACATAATCCACACATCAAATGATGTACAAGAAGAACAGAGGAAAGACTCAGTGTAGTGTATAGAGCAAAACCAGAACAGGGAAGTGGAAAGGGGTGGATGGGAGAACAGGGGGAAGGAAGAGTGCTTATGTGACTTTCGGGGGATGGGGGCCAGAAAAGGGGAAATTATTTGAAATGTGAATAAAAAATATTTCGAATAAAAAAATTAAAAAAAAAAAACCTTTGGTTGTTTTCTCTGCTTGGTACATTGCTCTAGAATTTTTGCCTTTAATAATAATAATGTTGTTTGTTGTGTCCATTGAACTGACTATAGAGCCTGTAACTCTTCTTAATAGAAGGATAGGAAGGGAAGAGCATAAGCCCAACTTAAGCTCTGTACTCAGCATTCCAACAGGAATTTCAGCTAATTCATAGGCAAGGAGTGACATATTTTTCTCTGTATTGTTATGAATAGTAGTTATAGACTGAAATAATCTCATGTGCACCATGTACCTCTGTGTTTGCATATATTTAAATAGTAAACTTTAGTAATATTGACTTAAATGATGAGGAAGATACTAAGGAAGTCTAAACTAGGACTTGAAGATTGCCAGTAGATGATATGATAATGTCATTCAAGCATGTAAATGACAGCAAGGCCAAATTGCTCTTCAGCTTTTCTGATAATTCAAAGTTAAATTTTAGTGTTAGAAATCTGTAGCATCCAATAAAAAATATCAAACTGTTTTGCTATTATGATTGAAGATTTTCCAAATGACAAGTCAACATCAATGTCATCTGCAAATCCAATAGCAAACATAATTTAAAATATGATTGAGAATCAACCCCCACATAAATTTGTGAACTTAGTATGGGCAAAATAGTTCAGATCCACACTAATAAAATATGGCCTACTTAAATAGATGTTAATTAACTTTGATGGAGACCCTGAATAACTTATCGTGTTTACTTTGAGATAGGAGACCATTTTAACATTTTATTTTATTTTATTTTAAAATCCCAGAAAATAACCTAAAGAGACTCAGTCCCCTATTTATCCCACTGACTTTTCATTTACTATCTACTACTGAAACTCAGTGAAAAATCTTATCTATCCATATCAAAAAGCACTATACAGCCATAATAAAAAACATGAAGTCATAAAGTTAAAACCATTTAATCCTATTAAAGCCTCATTAAATCAAGGCGGTATTTATAGGATGGGACTTGATTCCCTTGTACACTAGCAAATCTGCAACCCGAGTCAATGTTCACGAATTAATTAGCAACTGCATTAAGGGCAGGTGTTTGACTGGCATTTCCCTTGATCTCTTCCCTCAAGGTTACATGCTGTACAGTCATGGGGTTCCTTGCCATTAATCCTTAACCCCAACAGAATGTTTGTTTACTTTGCTGAGTGAGAGCAAGACTGTGAGCAACAGAGTGAGCTTAGGATGCAGAGGGGTGCTTGTCCAAGACAATACTTCATGTATTAAAAGATGATGCACAGAAGGGAATCTTTTCATGTAACACATCTACTACCCAAATGAGAAAGAAAATTCTCATTTTTAGAGAGCCAATAAAAGTTAAATTTATGAAGTTCTTGTCATACAGATCTTTCGCATGTTTGGTAAGAGTCACCCCAAGATAGTTTATACTGTTTGTGGCTATTGTGAAGGGGGTCATTTCCCTAATTTCTTTCTCAGCCTGCTTATCCTTTGAGTATAGGAAGGCCACTGATTTGCTTGAGTTGATTTTATAACCTGCCACTTTGCTGAAGTTGTTTATCAGCTGTAGGAGCTCTCTAGTGGAGTTCTTTGGGTCACTTAGGAGAAGGAAATGGAAGAAGACCTCAAAAAATGGGAAAACCTCCCATGCTCATGGGTCGGTAGAATCAATATAGTTAAAATGGCCATTTTGCCTAAAGCACTATACAGATTCAATGCAATCCCCATCAAAATCCCAACTCAATTCTTCACAGAGTTAGAAAGAGCAATTATCAAATTCATCTGGAACAACAAAAAACCCAGGATAGCTAAAACTATTCTCAGCAACAAAAGAAAATCTGGGGGAATCAGTATCCCTGACCTCAAGCAATACTACAGAGCAATAGTGTTAAAAACTGCATGGTATTGGTACAGTGACAGGCAGGAGGATCAATGGAACAGGATTGAAGATCCAGAAATGAACCCACACACCTATGGCCACTTGATCCTCGACAAAGAGGCTGAAAACATCCAATGGAAAAAAGATAGCCTTTTCAACAAATGGTGCTGGTTCAACTGGAGGTCAGCATGCAGAAGAATGCGAATTGATCCATCCTTGTCTCCTTGTACTAAGCTCAAATCCAAATGGATCAAGGACCTCCACATAAAGCCAGACACTCTGAAGCTAATAGAAAAGAAACTGGAGAAGACCCTTGAGGACATCGGTACAGGGAGAAAGTTTCTGAACAGAACACCAATAGCGTATGCTCTAAGAGCAAGAATTGACAAATGGGACCTCATAAGGTTACAGAGTTTCTGTAAGGCAAAGGACACCATCAAGAGGACAGATCGGCAACCAACAAATTGGGAAAAGATCTTCACCAATCCTACATCAGATAGAGGGCTAATATCCAATATATATAAAGAACTCAAGAAGTTAGACTCCAGAAAACCGAACAACCCTATTAAAAAATGGGGTACAGAGTTAAACAAAGAATTCTCACCTGAAGAACTTCGGATGGCGGAGAAGCATCTTAAAAAATGCTCAACTTCATTAGTCATTAGGGAAATGCAAATCAAAACAACCCTAAGATTTCATCTTACACCAGTCAGAATGGCTAAGATTAAAAATTCAGGAGACAGCAGGTGTTGGAGAGGGTGCGGAGAAAGAGGAACACTCCTCCACTGCTGGTGGGGTTGCAAATTGGTACAACCACTCTGGAAAGCAGTCTGGCGGTTCCTCCGAAAACTGGGCACCTCACTTCCAGAAGATCCTGCTATACCACTCCTGGGCATATACCCAGAGGATTCCCTACCATGTAATAAGGATACATGCTCTACTATGTTCATAGCAGCCCTATTTATAATTGCCAGATGCTGGAAAGAACCCAGGTATCCCTCAACAGAAGAGTGGATACAAAAAATGTGGTATATCTACACAATGGAGTACTATTCAGCCATTAGAAACAATGAATTCATGAAATTCTTAGGCAAATGGATGGAGCTAGAGAACATCATACTAAGTGAGGTAACCCAGACTCAAAAGGTGAATCATGGTATGCACTCACTAATAAGTGGTTATTAACCTAGAAAACTGGAATACCCAAAACATAATCCACACATCAAATGAGATACAAGAAGAAAGCAGGAGTGGTCCCTGGTTCTGGAAAGACTCAGTGAAACAGTATTTGGCAAAACCAGAACGGGGAACTGGGAAGGGGTGGGAGGGAGGACAGGGGAAGAGAAGGGGGCTTACGGGACTTTCGGGGAGGGGGGGCTAGAAAAGGGGAAATCATTTGAAATGTAAATAAATTATATCGAATAAAAAAAAGAATATATCTAATTAAAAAAAAGTTAAATTTATGAAAGTTTCAAGTAGGAAACAATGGAATTTTTATGCTGGATAGGATTAGAATATTACTTGGTCAAAAGAAATTCTGTTTGCTTGTTGTTTGTTTTTCAATCCAACCAAAGAATGATCAGGTTAAGTTTAAAACTGTAATTTCAATAAAATTCAAAATTAGATTTGTATTTTCTCTTCTCTAAGATATATTTAGCTATCAATATTTTTCTGGTGTAACTCAAGACTTTGACATACTACCTTTATTATTTATGATTTTTTGACAGTAAATATACAAACATGTTTAATTTTTGACTGACAGTGATCAGATCATACCTTCATGTTCAATATCATCATAGGCTTTATGTTGGCCTAATTTCCAATGTACTTGGTAGAGTAAGATATATTTTTAAACTTCTACAGTCATATTTAATTGGTTAATTTTAATTTTCTTGGGGGTAATTAGCTTTGTTTACTCTCTTTAAGTGGTTAACAGCTTAAGATAAGAAAATGGTTTTATTAAAAATCCAGGCAAGAGACTGAAGTTTTATTCTTCTATATGTGCTACAAAAGGAACAAACATATATATGCATGTTCAGTTCTTGACGTCAGTAATACCTCTAGCTATATTTTCAAAATGAAAATATTAATAAAAATAAAAACACATATGAATAGATACATTATTAAATACTTTAAAGAAAACAAAAAGCACATTTACAGAGAAATATTCATTCTAAATATATATCATGTTACTATTAAAACAAAGCTGAAAATAATATCCTGAACTCGTGTTCTCTTCATTATTAACTCTATTAATAATCAGTAAAGCATTTTCAAAGATTTTTATTACTTTACTTTAACATTTATTATTTAACTTTTATGTATAGAAGTATATATTGTACACTTTCATTAAAATTAGTAATTTAAATGTTTTGAATATTAAACCGTGTGCCACTTTAATGGCACAGCAATTCTCAGCCTTAATTTTTCTATGCTCAAAATACCAAATTGTAAAATTTCAGGATGTTAGGAAACTTTTTGTTCAGTCAGTGAGGAAGGACATGGAACTCCAAAAATATTTGGCACTAAGGTGAAGACTATACTTGGTAATTTGTAATAAAGGAAATGGAATTGAGAATGAAAAGATGAACACATCTCACAGGGAAATTAGTAAAGCTAATTAAAAAGAATACTCCAATTAATCATAGAGTTGCCGAGAAGTACAGAACAGAGAGCTCTCCTTTGTTTCACAGGACAAGGTAAGCAGGTTAGAAATTCTGCAAGTTGGGTTCACAGCTCACTAGGATCAGGAGCATCCTAAAAATATGCTACCCCTGCTCTAGAACAAGATAGCACTGGCAACTCAGCCACATTCCGTATTGAGTCCTTTCAAGTCTCTGGCCAACCAGGCGTCTTCGCTGAAGATAAAGACAGAGCTGATGCTCAAACTCCGAAGTCAAAGGGCAGGTGTTCTAGACTAAACCCACCCCTGACCTGTTATAAGAGATGGGTTAAGTAGAGTTAATGCCAGTGGTGAGGAAAACAACCATCTTAGTAAGACTTGCCTCACCCATATCAGAAACTGAAAAACCATAAGCACTACAAACTTTTTGGGATTTGGATGGTTAATGATACTATATAAATGATTTCTGAGACAACTCCATTCCTGAAATGTTTCTGAGAACCAGAAAGGGAAGATTAGATTTTATTTGAAAACTCTTTGCAAACAAGCAAAGAAACACATTTACAACCAACTATAATGACACACAGCAATATATTTTCCAGTTTATTCAATTTATAAATAAGAAATAAATAAGTATGCTTTGTGTAAACTTCTGACCTTAAAATATTAGGTTATTCATAAGATATTCTATATCTATTTGTTCTTTTGTTCACTGATCATTTGATTCAGATATTATTTCTTTAGATTAAAAAAAAGTAACTTCATTTAGGTATCATGTTCTTTTAGGACTATGATAGGTGTGGCTCAAACAAAGAGAGAAAAACATTACATGAGGTGACATCTTCATCTAAACCATGATTTTTCCAGGTTCAGAAGGCAACCTTGTCATAGTGAGAAACATGAAGTTTATGGTGTTGAATTATAAGAAGCATGTAGAAATAACTTCTCAAGTCAATATTATCAAAAGACAAACAAGATGTTGCCATCAAAGACCAGAACCCGGGTGCTGAGACTTATTAGTTAGATAATGATAGCAAAAGTGTATCATTAGATTAATTGAGCAATTAGAAAAATCCACAGCTGCACTTTTTGACAACAGGAGAAAATTCCTTACTTCCTTATTAGGAAGATATTTAAAAGAATATTTAAATGCCTAGAAATAATATGTATCCTCTCAGAAACTAGTCTCATGAGCCCTCACAAAGAAGAAAGAAAGAAAAAAACAGAGAGAGAAATAACTTCTTTTGAAAGTAACAAGATTTTTGATTTATATTTTGGCTGATTGAGACACATGGCTGTGATTCTACCACCTCATTAGTGGTTCAATTATGAAAGCTGGTAATAAATATCTTCCAACTGAACTATAGATATGCATATAAAAGCACACCATATAATACGTTTTTCGCATATAGTTATGAATAAAGAAGCCCCAAATCATGACTCTGAAAACAGCGCCCTGATTACCAACTACAGCAATGTAGTTTCTTAGAATTCATAGCCTTTTCTAATCAGTGCTCACAATAAATATCAGTTGAATAAATGTTTCTGTAAATTTCATTTTCGAAAACTTTATGGTCTGCCTCATTAGCTCAGAGACTCCGAACATGTTTGTCAAAGGGTGCAGCTGTGAATTTTGCTAATTATCTCATTAATCTAATAATACCGTTGCCGGATCAGTTTTAATCTGACACACTGCTATACTTGTGGCTTTCCAAAGGGGAAAGTCGTGGTCGTCTCAGTTACACAATGAAGGAATTTCAGAATGGCATACTGGTGTTCATATCCTAGCAGGAATCTGAAGTTTTAAATTTGAAAACAGAAAAGGGGAAACTAATGTGTCAGAATCTCATTCAAATACTATTGTGTTCTTTTCTCCATTGTAGTTGAAAATCATCTTTCCACAGAAGAGAGAAAAATCTGGTGATGTTGATAGAGTTCTGGGAAATTCCTTTGAGGGAGACAGGTTTCAGAGAAAACATCCTAGTTATTAGTAAATAATCCTCTGACTAACTTAACAAAACTTGAGGTCTTCCTACCTACCCCCCCTCATGTCTTCGCCCTTATCAAAGCACTTTTCTTAAGTATCAGATTAATACAGTTTATTTGAGAACATCTTGGCCTAGCTTCCCTGCCTCCCCAAGGGCACAGTTTGGTTTCTTAATCTCTGCTTTACAAGAATGCAATATTAGAGGAGGCATTTCACAAGGAAGAAGTAAATACAAAACAGTGTTTCTCTTTGTAAGGCTGTAGAGAAAGATGTCCCTGTGAGAGTTCCTGTTTTGTTTTGCAGACACAGGCAAATTAGATTTAGAAAGTTTTCATTGCTGTTTATGAAATTGAGGGTATTTTTTTAAAAGAAAATCCTCATGAATATATATTGTAAGTAAAGTGGCATTCTGAAGCAAGCACAATATGTATTTAGTGATATTAAAACCATGCCAAAAGGAAATGGGGGGGGGTGACAGCCACTGTTTATTTTTCTGAGATTTTGCTTTCTCTTATCTACCTACTTTTTTCCTTCAGTGGTGGTTCTGAAGAGCAACCTTCTGGATGCAGATTACTCCCCACTCACCACAGGATTTGCTTCCTCTGAAGATTAGAAACGGGTACAAACAGGACCTTCATTTTGGAAAATAAAATTCCAAGTGATCAAGCCATTTCTCTGAATACGCAGAGGTCTAATACCTGGAACCTGGTCCCAAAGCATATTTTCAAAAGTTTCGAAAGACCACTATTCTTTAAAAGACAGATTAGACACTACTGCAACCAAATACCACAAAGCCACAAGATGCGAGGAACAGAAGCTGGCCCTTAATGTAATGCATGGCTGTGTAGATTAGAAGCAGAAAGGTTCCTTTAAATTTCTACCATGAAGCAAGGGAAAATAGAGAGTGAATCTCTTGTTTTCCTTCCAAGAATGGAAGGATAAGGTGATGTACTCAGACTGTGTGCTGAACCTGTAGCCACTTCTCAGGACGAATATTCAGAGAGCCTTCTTAGATCTTCCCTTGCCAAGCTCCCAGAGTTCGCCTCTGTAGTTTACATAATCTCCTTCCTCCTGGCTATACACACCTCCTCAGGCAAATTGTGAAGGCAGCTTTCAGATCTTTTACAAAGCCTCCAGATTTATTACCACTTTTTTTTTTCTCTGCAAGAAGGGATCCTACACTCAGCCACATCCCTGCTGAGTCTTGTGGATATTCGTGCAGGATAAATACAGCATGTGTAGGACAAAGGAAATTTACTCTTCCAATCAGGAGTCTGGATTGCTCAGTTACTGCTGACAGAAAGAGGTAAGGATAACATGTGCCTTTGATCATGCCAAGTGCTTGGGCCTCAGTGTGGACCTCCTGGACCAGTTGTCATGTATTAGTATTTTAATCAGGGAGCAGCTCAAGTGGGGGAGTTGAGTGAGAAAGTACTTCCTTTTGCCGTTGCATGTTCACATCCTTTCATCTATTTTTTATCCAGTTCTCCTTCTGAATTCTGAATAGACAGAGAAAATGCAGGGATCCAGATGGTGCTGAAAAAGTCACAGGCAGAAAGATTCTGCTGCAAATGCTTATTGTCCCTCCCACACCCAAATGCTCAAGAAAGCTCTAATGACATTAAACAAGCACGTGATGCCATACAACTTCAAGAGGACTGACATTCAGAAGAGACAAAGATGCGTATTCCAATTTCAAAATTTCAAACTCTTCCTTCATGTTAATTGCATTGATAATCTCCAAAATCAACCTAATGCAGATGCCCTGTCCAGATTCTTCTAGTGGTGTCATAATGTATGTATGACTTAAACTTTGTGAAGCATTTCTTCAATGTATAGAATCTAAGGAGTTTATCCTATCCCATTAGGATATGTTTATTCCCATGTAAAAATAAGGAGATGTTTATCTTGGTGAGAGCATACAAAATATAAGATAGTTAAATGGTAATCATACCCCCATTTTGGACTCTATATAAACAATGGCAGTGGACTATTCCTGGGACATTTTACCTCAACATGGATTTCTAAACCAGTTAACACTGCAGCAAGGATGGTAGAAGGACCCAAGAAGCTCTAGCAGAGATGAGAAGCTCTTACTTTAGTTTTCTTCATGGGTAAAGGACCTGGTAGGGTAACTATGCTTTAATGGGTAACCTTATATTCATGCACAAAAGGGCAGCAATATTGGTCTTATTGGGCTGTTGAAAAGAAAGAAAGGACATAAAAGTGGGGTGGAAATCTTGGGGAAAGGATCCAGGAGAAATTATAAGGGTGAATGTAATCAAAGTTCATTGGATATAGCTATGAAAAGGTCAAAGAATAAGTAAAATAATATTTTCCAAGCTCTTCTATTAATGATGATCTCATTTCGAAGTTATTACAACTGTACTAAGGCCTACACTGTACTAAGGCCATCTTCTTGGAGGATAAACTGTAAGAGGTAGCAAATCCATGATAACATATTGTAGTACATTTTATTTCCTTACAATTTTTCTTAAGGACCTTCTTAAATGATTCCTTTTTACATGTTGTGCCATGGGAAGGGTAAAGTGTCATTAATGTTCTAGAATATTGATTTATAAAATGACACCTTCAATTTCTATAACAAGCAGTGTAATGTATTTCATATTTTGCTCATTTCAGTTGTGAAGTGATTGAATTGTTTCATTTAGACAAAAGAATCTTCCAAGAAATGGCTACTAGCTTGGAACTTTGGTTGTAAGAGAGTAGCTGAAAAAGTACCCAAACATCAAGATCAGTCCCGTCTTGTCCATATTATTTTAGAAAGTGATGAGAATCCTCCTTATGGCTTCTGATTCTGAGCTCTGCCGCTTGGCCTCATAATACTGTTATTATTATGAGAATAATAATTATTTCTGTTATTAAGAGAAAATTATTCAAATTACCAAGAATGAAAAAAACAAGCCTACATGTGGCCTACATTGTCAAGATATACTCTTACTTAGCAGGATGCTAAATAAGCTGTCCTGGGATTAGTTCAGGTCCTTGATAATGCCAGGCACATGTTTGCTTTTCCTGAGATCCTCTTGGCATTTCTCCTATATTTGAAATATCTGGAGCAGTCCCAAGACTGGAGCTCCCACATAGCTATGTCCCAAACAGAAGAAAAAGATTAGCAAGAAAGGTCTCCCCATGCACCTTTTCCTTCTAAAACATGGACAGACTCTTTTCTAATACATGGTGTCTGATACCACTGTCTAAATCTCTAGTTAACAGGATAAAATGAGATCTACTGCAATTTAGTTTTTAAAATATCAACAAGTGATTATCTTTTGCAGCTAGAGAGTGACTAAACATTCTCTGACATTACTGGGATCTGTCACTTAAGTAAAGTAGAAATTATGTTAGTGAAAAGTAGCTACTAACTAATCAAGCTGACCTACCCTAAACCAAAATTTATTCAGAATATGTTTTAATAACCAGAATATATTTTATTCAAATATCTATTGAGTATAGATGATTATACTAAATTTAGGGTGTTACTCCCATGGCTAGATAAGACCATGAGGCATAGAATATAGGGCATAGAACATAGAAATATTTATAAAAATATTCATTACAAGCAAGATGGTGGTGGCACACACCTGTAATCCCAGGACTCTGGGAGTTAGAGACAGGTGGATTTCTGAGTTTGAGGCCAGCCTGGTCTACAGAGTGAGTTCCAGGACAGTCAGGGCTATACAGAGAAACTCTGTCTCAAAAAAAAATCCAAATCAAAAAAAAATATTCATTACCTCCTATATATAAGTGAACATAAGGTATATAACAAATAAGTTCATTTTTGAGAAATGTACCAGAATATATCACATATATTCTTGCTGATCATGGAAAAGAGGCATATTCTGTATAAAAGTTCAATTACTATTCTATGGTTGAAAACCATAAGCTGCCTGGTTTATAAATAAAGTGTTACTGGAACATAACACATCATTGCATCATTTTTGTCTTCGACTGTTCTCAGAATATGACAGCATACAGTAGTTGAAAAAGAGAAGGAAGAACTATAATTCTAAATATATTATATAGATTTTCACAGAAAAATGTTTTACCTATATTCTACAAGATGGAATATTTGATGCCTATACAGATAATTGGAATTATATATACAATATATAGCCTTGTATGTGTATGTGTGTTTCTGTCTCTATGTGTGTCTTCGTGTCTGTGTGTATCTCTATGTGTATGTGTGTATATGTGTTTGTGTAGAAGTTAGCAAGCAGGGAAAGGAAGAAGGAAGGAAGGGGAAGATGAGCGATAAGGACAGAGGACAGAGAAATGAAAGGAAAGGAGGAAGAAATAGCGGAAGGAAAAGAGGGATAGAGGAACGGAGGGAACAGGGATGTAGGGAGAGGAGGAAAATTATATCTTAAACTTAGCAGAATCTAAAGAAGTGTATTTGCTATCTCTCAGGCTTATTTTATTTTTTGTCTTTCACACTCATGATTTTTTTTTTGTCTGAGATGTGCCCTTTTAAAATTCAGATCATTTATTTGTATTCCTTTGACTTTATATTGTGCAACAGATGATTAGAAACAGTTGAATTGTGCTAATTAGTTTCCTAGAATATCAATATAAAAAGTCTGCAATATATTTCCAAGTGTATATAAGAGATCCATAGTACTTCCATCAGGCTATCTCTCTAGAAAATTAAGCCACATAGGTGCTTGTGTATCATACATATTCTCATCTTTTCCAAAAATCTTGCTGTTTAACTTTTAATTTAATTATGAGCTACTGAAAGTGAGGATTTTTAACTACTATGTATGTAATTCCCCTTATTTTATTTTATGTTTAGTGGCAGATAAATATGATTTTTTTTTGCCCTGTCAATATATAGAGTTGATGTGTGGCCATTATTTTTATAGGTTTTTTTGTCACTTTCAAAATCTATCATTTTCCATCATATTTTGTAATCTGAGAATACTATATAATGTGAGTGTTTAGAAGCATATCTTATGTGTATCAGTTCTTCTTTTGGGGCATCTCAGACACCAAAGGCTAGGGTGGGTCATAGATAGATGATAATATACTATTTCGATTTATGGATCAATTGATATAGCAGAATTATTCATCTTTCCAAAATTAATCTAGGGATTCAATGCAACTTCCATCAAATGTTAAACTCAATTCTTCACAGGTCTTGAAAAGGTAATTTTCAGCTTCATGTCAAAACACAAAAATCTCAGATAATCAGTCTTGAATGATAAAAGAACTTCTGGAGGTATTGTCATCTCAGAACTCAAGGTATATTAAAGAATTATATTAATTAAAACAATTTGTATTCACAGAAAATTAAAGCACATTGATCAATGGTATCAAACTAAAGTATCAGACATATATTTTCATACATGTGGACATTAAAATCCAGAAATATACACTCGATAAAGAGCATCTTCAACAAATACTGCTGATCAAACATGATGGCTCCATGGAGATGAATGCAAATCTATTCACTCTACACTAAATCAATACCAAAGAAGCAAAGGCCTCAGCATACAACCAGATATACTTAACATGTTAAAAAAAGGAAGTAGGAAAGAGTTCTGAACTTATTGGCACAAGGCAAGACTTTCTGAACAAACATCATTACTATAGGCACTATGACCAACAATTAATAAATGAAACTTCACGAATAAATTCTGTAAGGCAAAGGACACCCTCATTTGGACAAAGCAGCAGCTTACAGAATAAGAAAAAGTCTCTTTTTTCTTTTACCAACTTAATTTCAAACACAGGGCCAATATGAAAAATATATAAAGAAATAAAATAACTAAGTATCAAGAAAACAACCCAATTTTAACATGAGCTACAGATCTCAACAGAGAATTCTCAAAAGAAGAAACTCAAATAGCTGAGAAACACTTAAAGAAATCTTCAATATTCTTGGTCTTCATCAATGTCTAGCAATACTGCTAAGGACACATACCCAAATCATTCTTCTTTCTACCACAGAGACAAGTTTTTGCTCAAATATGATTACTGATAGCCTAGTCACAATAGCCTGAAACTGGAAACAACCTATAAACCCCTCAACAGATGATTTAATATAAAATGTGCATTCAGGCAATGGGATATTACTCAGCCATTAAAAAATGAAATTTGGAGGTAAACAGAATAAATTAGAAAACTATCATCCTAAGAGTGGTAATCCAATTCACAAAGACATATATGGTGTATATTCACATAGCCATGATATTAAATCAATGGTAACCAAGCTAGAATCCATAGAACTGCAACTGTTAAATAAATAGTGAGGGACTATGGGTGTGGGATAAGTAGCTCTTCCTAGGAAAGGGACAGAGAATAGACAGATACAGTTGGGTCAGGGTAGCCTTGAATGATAGGATCACGTAAAGAGGGAGGGGAGAGTGGAACAAGTTAGTGAATATGGGTGAAAAACAGGTAAAATCAGGTGCTATTTAAGAAGTAATATGAATACTTAATACAGTAGAAACTTTCAAGTGTGTGTGTGTGTGTGTGTGTGTGTGTGTGTGTGTGTGTGTGTGCTTGTGTGTGTATGAATGGGAGGGTCTAAATAAAGTTGCCATAGTGGGGGAGACAAAGCCCTAATGTTTCACTAAAGGAAGCTTCAATACTGTCAAAGAGTTACAATTAATTGAGATATCAGCCTATGTGAATTCCCAAACAACCCAAGCTTTTGCCAAGATTATAGGTTGCTCTCTAGAAAATGACAGCAGGAACCCATTGTGGAAGACAACACCTATGCAACTCATTGACCAGGCAGAAATGTCAAAAACAACCCAGACACAAACTCTTTCACCTGCAATGGATAAACCAATGCAAAGGCAACCCAAACCACGAGGGAGTAAAGTCTCACATGTGATCTGCCCTAAAGACCACTGCGCAGAATGTAACTTATAACTCATACTGCTTAATCCTGAGCACTGGAGTAAAACTAAATATTACTGTTCAAAAAAATAAAATGACTCCTAATGATGATCCTTTATACTTACAGATCCGTGTTTTACTCTGCCACCATAACAAAACATCCCCCAGCAACAAATAATGATGGGTAAATTACAGGGATCAACCTTAGATACTTTGCAGAGACTAACAGAACTTGGAACACTCATCCCTAAATAAGATGCTTCCATGAAATTTCCCCCTCAAGACTCAGTGAATATTGTTGAACATGAGGGAGAAAGTCTGTGTGTGTGTGTGTGTGTGTGTGTTATGGTTTTCCAGTTAAGTATTTTTTTTGGTTTTTTGTGTGCGTGGACTACTGAGTTTCAATGCTTTTAATCCATTTATTATGCATTTTCTTGAGCTCCCGTCTTGTCTTTCTGTTTGCTTTACTTTATGTCAACGTACAAGTTTTTGTTTTATCTCGTTGTATTTTAATATTATCCTGTAGAAGCCTGCTTGTTTTCTATGAGATAGAGAAAGTGAGTAGATCTGTATGGAAGGGGAGATAAGGAAGAACTAGGAGGAGTAGGGGCAGGGATATTGTATTCAGATTATATTATGTGAAGGTTAAAAAAAGCTAGTTTCAATAATAGAAAAAAAAAGTAAAAATTTCACAAAATGTCTGGTCATTACTGAGAAATCCAAAGCTGAATTACATATTACTGATATTTTCACTTTGATGTTTCCATTTTATGTAATACAAAAAAATGTGCCATTTTCTCTCTTCAGAAAGAAAGAAAGAAAGGAAGTAAAAGAAGGCAAGAAAGATCAAAGAGAAAGAAAAAAATGAAAGAAAGAAATAAACAAACAAACAAAAACCCCCAAAGAAACAATGGCATCAGGCTGTATATTGTGGCTCATTCTTTAATACAAGTTCTTGGTAAACAGAGGCAGGAGGATACATGAGTTTGAGACTAGCCTCATCTCTCAAGTGAGTTTCAGAATATTCAGGACTAAACAGTGAAATGCTGTCTTGTATTTAAAAAAAAATAAAGCAATCAAATATAAATAAAAAAGAAAGTTAAAATGAAAGCAATTGACTCTATGCCAAGGTCTGGGATAAAGGAAAAAACACAACTTCTTTAGTACAAATCCTACTGTCCAGGAAGCCAGCATCAATTTTCCAAACACTTTTTACCTCAGCGCACAGGAGGATATCAGCCAAGTAGAGAGTTTATTTAAAAGATTGTCATTAACAGCAGTATTTGAAATTTAAGCATCCAGCTAACCTGCACGTTGAATTCCTGTGGGTGCTGATTTCCATTAAATCTAACTTTTGTGAAGATTAGTTTAGATTAAATCCTAGAATTGACATTTGAGACACCTGTCCAAGACTGCACTTAATAAATGATTCAATCCCTCCCTTTGGCATTACTAGAATTCATCTTGTCTTATGCAGTAAACAGGAAGCACACAAAATAAATTTACCATGTGGTTGCTTTGTTCTCAGGGAGAAAAAAAAAAAGGACTGCACAGAGATTCAATCTAGCAAACTTATTATTTGGATAGAGATCCTTAAGCTAATGATTGAGTCACCTAGTGACATGAAGTACCCATTTACTGGCAGGTGCTAGCATCCCCATTAATAACAGGGTTTGAGATAGGGAGCCCATAGAGCAGAAATTCCTGAATGCAGATGCCCATGAAATTTGGCCTAGCATCCTGACCTGCCTTGCCAGTGCCCACATGGATTTCAGTGGGAAAGACAGCACCTGCAGTCTGCCCACTCATCCCTTGTGGGGTAAAGTGGAAAAGAACTGCTGTGTTTGATGCGATGGCAACTCAGGGCAATGAACTTGAAGCAAAAAGTGTATTTTTTTTTAAATCAAAGCAAAACGGATATTTCTGGTTCATTCTAATGTGGAATGAACTTGGCATTATAATTCTTGTTTCAGGGGTACAATGGTAAGCTTCTAAAATAAGCATGATTGCCTTTGAAAAACGTTTTCATTTATTCAGTGATGCTTCCATACCTGTATACAATGCATTCGTATCATATACATCTCTATCTCCCTCTTCCATCTTCTTCAACATGTCCCGTTCCCAACTTCATGCATTTAAAAAAACAAACCAAAACAAAGGCAAAAAAGGGAAATTGAACTCGCTGCATGCATCCTGGCTGTCAAAATGGAAATGTGGAGCTATTTGCTTGAGTTTCAGTATCCTCACAGTGGCCATATATCTACAGAAAATGAATGGCCTTCCCCCTAGGACCATCACCTGCCAAGGAATGTTCTTCTCCAACTATCATTAACTGCCAATAGCTTGTTGACTAAAGCAAGACTCAACAGCTCAAATGAAAGCACAAATTTTATAACCTGGATACCACCATTTCTCACTTGAATATATATATGTGTGTGTGTGTGTGTGTGTGTGTGTGTGTGTGTGTGTGTGTGTATGTGTATGTATATGTATATCTCCCATCATTACTAACTTGACTCAATAGAATGTACTTGTGTTGGTACTTCTGTGACTTAATACAGTTCATAAATTCTTTTCATAAAGTCTAACATGTTATATACTTTACATTAACTCCTATTGTAAATAATTTCATATTGCTTTTCTCTCTGTACGAATAAGAATTTCAAGCAAAAGCATGTTTCCCCAATCTATTGTGGTTCACAAAACCTAGAAAAGCTCATTTACTTAATATAACAATGAATAAAAATGCCTTTTCCAAACACTGCTTTGAGAATTATCATTCCTTAATCTCACCTTCAGAATTGCTTAATTTTTTATTTATTTAATAAGTCTAAAATTCAGTCTCCTTTTCTCAGAATCCTGCTTCTTTTGTTCCTTTCCCTACAAATGTGCATTCATCTCTTCATGCATTTAACATGTAGACCTTGTGCTTTTCATAATTTTAAATATTTGCTTTTATGTGGTTTACCTGGGGCAAAAAATGTACTATATGAGGTGTTTTAATCCCTTAAAACTAGTACAAAGGGCTCAGTAATATTGCTTTGGCAAACAAAATATTTGCTCAGCTAAACATCTCAATAGATAGTAACTAATCATGCAATTCCTATGTAGATAAACCTCTACTGTGGATAGGGGAGAACATTTAGGATCTTCAAAAAGAAAACTACTAAAAGGGTGTATAAATTTTGTATGTTACAAGAATTTTAGAAGGGCACAGATTACAGAATAAATGGTCCAAAAATTTCTTTAGTAATATTTTGTGGTAATAAAAAGAGAATATGTTATACTCATTTGTGAGGTTCTTTATTTCACAATAATAAAAAAAAGTAGATGCTCTCCTTAGGATTGCTTAGATAAGCCAAGAGCTAGACATCCTCCATTTAAAGCACTTTGACATTAATAGTGTTCATGTCTTTCTTTAAAAAAACAAACTACTTTTGTTGTTTCATTTGTAATTAATTAATTAATTAATTGAGACAAGGGAACACTATATACCTTGGGAAGTGTAAAACTCCCTATGTACACCAGGGAGCCCACCAACTCAGAGGTTTCCCTGTTTCTGCCTCCTGTGTGCTAGGATTAAATGGGTATATTATCATAACAGGCACTACTCAATTTACTAACATGTTCAGGAAGCACTCATTTGTAGTCTACTAAATTGAAAACCAGTGTCATATACACTGAAAACCAGTGTCATATTTGATATATGTTATATACATGTTATTTGTGTTGAGATAAGCTACTGATCAGATCGGCAGAAAAAAATGTCTTCCTAAAACCTTTGAATTCATGAGGACATCATAGAAAGCCAGCATGGTTAAAAAAGATGAAGCACAGAATAAACATTTTTCAAATCTCCATTGCTCATATTTCAGCTGAAAAGGCCTCTCCTGAAATTCAACTAAGTTATTTTAAGTCTTATTTTTAAAATACATTTATCCATTTTTTTTATTTTAAACAAACATTAGTATCGGTCTTTAAAATGTAGACCAATGGTTCAGAAACAAAGAGATAGAATTTCATACCCTTCATGAAAGATGACAACCCCAACTTACTATGATATGTTTCTTCCAATTACCCTGCTTCTCACTGGGATCCTTTGTGTATTCAGGTCCTGTTGTGATCATGAAACTGTCTGATCCCCTCACTGGGTGTTTTTTACTTCACCTTTGGTATGTCACACGCGTCTTTTTTTTCTCTCTCTTAAAATGCTTATGAGACCTAAGTTCTCAGATTCTGAATTAAGTCTTTATTTCTATGTATACTGTTTGTCATACTAGTTTTATGTCAACTTGACACACTTTTAGAAAGTGTGTCACCTGTTGTCTAGTATTCCTGAGTTCTATCGGAAAGCAGAAGAGCAAATCATATAAAGCAAGCTGGAAAAAAGCAATCCTCCATGTTTTCTGTCTCAACATCTTCCTCTGTGTTTCTGCCTTGTCTGAGTCTCCGCTTTTGACTGCCTTCCATGATGAAGGCAAATATGGAAGAATATGCAAAATAAACCTGATTTGATAATACCTATTTTTGATGTATTTTTATCTCATCCTACAATTATGATATCCTTGAGAAAGTTATAAAGATATCCTAGTCTTGATTCCTGCCCTCTGGATAATCAAAATTTTCAGTGTATCTCATTTTCCTTTCTTCCTTCCCCCTGTTTATTTATCCCCTTCTTTCTTTATCATTGAACCAGCCTTGCCAGATTTTGCAGACATGTATTCAGTCTGATTTCTACATCAGAATCTCAGGACAAATGAGGTAAAGTGAATTTGTCCTTGTGTCCAGAGCTCTCTTTCAAGATGTATTCATCTAAATGTCACCTCATCCTTGTGGAAGGGTAAGTCCTTTGAATGATTATTATTTTACCTTTGTTACCAAAGGATTGTAAAACAAAGACTCCTGCATTCAAAGAAGTCTTACACATTAGCACCACTTACTAATGAGATTAATATTTAATGTTCCTTTAGAATGTATGACTGTGGTTCAAAAGAATGCTTATCCTAGTTTGTGTGTAGATAACAGGCAGTTGCTTAAAAAAGCGGAGGAAAATGTAAAAACAATTAGAATGCATTACATTATAACAATATTGTAATAACAATAGTTTGGTTTTGTATGTACAAAATCTGCTCATCCTCATCCACCATGCACCAAGTACTTTATCTAGTGTGCTTCACATAGCAGCTCTTACTGCAATGAGACTCTCTTCAATGATTTTAGTTATAAAACAGTAGCCACAGACATACATGAAATTTCATGGTTCAGTGACTCTCATCTAACCAAGTCATATAAGTTTGAATCATCCAGGGTTAAATAAAACACCTGCATATATATATATATATATATATATATATATATATATATATATATATATATATATATGATCTGAGGTTTCTGTGATTCCAATCAAAACCATTACATAGCTGACCTTAGAAATGACACATAGGAGAATAAGAAAGCTTTGAAAAAACGGCACTGAAACTTACTCAAATGTATCAGCAAAACATCATAGATTCTCACAGCTGATACTAGATTTCCCCAAACTGATAATATTGGACACCATCAGTTTAATATCAATAAAAATTAAACTTCATATTTTTATGGAATTAACGACTAAATATAAAACAAACAAACAAACAAACAAAAGGGAAATCCCTTATATCTACATGAAGGAAACAGATGCCAACAGCTGTTTTGAGCCTGTTTTACATACAATTCCCTAAAGGTACAGATGTCTTACTTTTCTTGATTTACACTTTAACAAGCATCTCTGTATTTTATAAGCAAATATATATATATATATATATATATATATATATATATATATATATATATATATATATATATATACCAGCAAATAGATATACCAGTGACTCCTATCTGCACCCAGGACCAATACAAAAGCATGATTATTTCTATAATTAATAATATATCCAGTTTTAACCTTGCCTTTCTAATTACCAACACAAATCCACTTTTATCCACTCATTGATCTGTGTTATTATCACACAATACTGAACAACTCCACAAATACGTACCTTTCTAATATCTGTGTGTAATTTCCTAATCTTCTCTATGGCTATTATTTAGACAAAAAAAAAACCCTGAAACTTGGATGCTTTCTATTTTATCATATGATTCTTAAACTGAGATTAGTCACTCTTAAAATGCTATCATTTCCAAAATATATTTTAATTGAAATAGTTACATTAATTTCTTCCTTCAACCCACCACTAAAGCTCTCCCATGACCTCCTCAATCTGCAAATTATAGTAACTTTTATTGATCTTCAATGTTTTATATATATACACACACAAACATAACATAAAATATATATGTGTATATTATATATAATGTGTGTGTACATGCCATGCATGCACAAATGCATATAAGTAAATATAAACTATTGCTTATATTTTGGTTTCAACACTGAATTGGGACATAATATATATCATATAGCTAATGATTTCTGTGTGTTTTAATACAATACATATTAAACAAAATGATAGTTAAAATTATGGTCTAAATCTGTGAGCAAATTTTACAAATACCATTAATGCATTTTTATGAGTAAATACTGTTAATCATAGGAGGAAAGATACTCACAATTGGGGATGGTGAGTTATGTCTATAATATAAACCTTTGAGGGACTAGAGCCTGAAATTTTCTAGGTTTAAGAAGATGCTGTCTCAAAACACACTCTGGACTGATGAGATGGCTCAGTGGGTAAAGGCTGCCATGCAGGATGTTCTAATTTCAGTAGTTCACGCTGATGAAATTTATATGGCCAAAAGCTTAACCAAATCCTGAAATTTTTCCTTTAACATTCATATGTGTGCCAATGCACACACATACACACACACACACAAACACACACACACAATCACACACACACACCACATTAAGTAAATGTAATTAAAGATTTTAAACAATGAAAAAAAAAAAACAAAAACCCAGATACCAACAGAGGCATTCATAGCCGGGGGGGGGGGGGGGGGATGTTCCAATATAAGCATATGGGATAAACTGATAAGAATTCTTTGGTGCTTTAGTATTGATTGATACATTTTTGTAAACATGGATATTAGGTCATTATTTAGAGTCTAGTCCAACAAAAGCCTAAACACATTCCCTGAGCCAAATCACACAAGCAGGAACTCTTTTTCTAGTAAAGAAAATAAAAATGTCGTGCACAAAACAACCAGGAGTCAGCACATGTGGGAACTGATAGACTGCAATGGACATCAGAGAAATCGAATTCTGTAACCTTGTGACCTTCAATGCTATGTTGAAAAACTAGAACCTGTGATACTATTAGTGAGTCAACTTGGCTACCTTTAAATGTCAAAGAGGAAGTCTCTGCCCAGAAAGAAAAGGCCAGGACAGTGTGAATCTCCCAAACTTTTCAATAATGTGTAATGTGTGAATTCCAATTCTCAAGTACAAGTTTAAATACTGAATGTACTATTCCAAGTGTAAGACATAGTATTTAATATAATTAATATTTTGTTTGATCATGTAATTAAAATTCATTGATTCTTACTTATTCTTTGTCATTTACTCAAATAACAGCTAACACAAAAATATGCATTTTTAAAAGATTATTATTTTAATTGTAATATATTCAGATTGATGTTTGGAATTTCTGATGATTGCAATGTGTTTTTGTAATGCCTCCTTTGTTTCAAAATATTCGTAACTGAACATGAACAGAGTTGAAAAGGAAATAACTGCATGTAGTTGTTCATAAATGTAACAGGATTAAGTATTGCTTCATGTTTGCCCATAATCTATGACTGTCTTGTATGGTTCACTTATTTCCAATACAGTAGCTACAGTTCCAGACCACTTCTAGTCTTCATTTATGCCATGGGAACCCAATGTAGAAAGTGACGATTTGATCCTGATGGAGCGGTAGCAACTCAATATGGACTCAACCTTGAAGCTGCTACCTACACCTATTTCTCAACTGTGTAAGCACGTGAATATATGTGCTTGTATCATGGTGTTTGAGGTCTAGAAAGTGCTTTTCAATGCAGTCATTGAGGGGAGGCACAGAGCACATTTTGTTTTTTAATTTTGTAGGGAAAACTGTGTGAAAGTCTACAGGACTCGAATCTCAGTGGCATGCGCTTTTCAGCCTGAGCAGATTCTCTTCTGTGTGATTCTTATCTTCCTGGATAATATTGCCAAACTCACAAGCTTGACATAAGAAATAAAGAAATACCCCTTATCCGAGGAAAATGCAGAATGCAGTGTATGGTTGAAGGAAAAACATGCGTAAACATTGACATTGTTAGTTTCATCTCCTTTGCATGAAATAGCCTTGCTTTCTGGATTTTTATGTTTTGCTATGTTTCTGACTTTCCATGTTGTGCTGTCTCCTTTTTTGTCAATCTTTTCCTTGAGGCACAAAAAAGTCTACATCTAGCTATAGAATGTTCTATGAAATCTTTTTTTACATGTGCAAATTTAATTTTATGTTCATGAGTTAAATGTGTTATACTTCTTTAATTACTTTTTAATATTTTTATTTTCTATATTCTTTGTTTACATTCCAAATGATTTCCCCTTTCCCAGGTGCCCCATCCCTATATTTCCCATAAACCTTCTCTCCACCCATTCTCCAATCACCTCCTTCCTTTTTCTCTGTCCTTATATTTCCCTCCAACGCTAGATCAATCCTTTCCATGATCAGGACCCTCTCCATACTTCTTCATGGGAGTCATTTGTTATGTGATTTGTGCCTTGGTTATTCAGAGCTTCTGGGCTAATTAATATCCACTTAACAGAGATTGCATTCCATGTGTGTTCTTTTGTGATTGGGTTACTTCACTTAGGATGATATTTTCCAGATCAAACCATTTGCCTAAAAATTTTGTGAATTCATTGTTTCTAATTGCTGAGTAGTTAGTATTCCATTGTGTAAATATACATTTTCTGTATCCATTCTTCCTTTGAGAGACATCTGGGTTCTTTCCAGCTTCTGGCTATTATAAATAAGGCTGCTATGAACATAATGGAGCATGTGCCGTTATTGCATGCCGGGGAATCCTTTGGGTATATGCCCAGGAGAGGTAGAGCAGGGTCCTCTGGAAGTGTCATGTCCAGTTTTCTGACTGATTTCCAAAGTGGTTGTACCATCTTACAGCCCCACCAGCAGTGGAGGAGTGTTCCTCTTTCTCCACATCCTCGCCAACACCTGCTGTCTCCTGAGTTTTTGACCTTAGCCATTCTGACTGGTGTAAGGTGAAATTTCAGGGTTGTTTTGATTTGCATTTCCCTAATGACTAATGATGTTGAGCACTTCTTAAGGTGCCTCTTCGCCATCCGAATTTCTTCAGGTGAAAATTCTTTGTTTAGATATGTACCCAATTTTTAATAGGGTTATTTGGTTCCCTGGGGTCTAACATCTTGAGTTCTTTGTATATATTGGATATTAGCCCTCTATCAGATGTAGGGTTGGTGAATATCCTTTCCCAATTTGTTGGTCATGTTTTGTCCTTTTAACAGTGTCCTTTGCCTTACAGAAACTTTGTAATTTTATGAGGTCTCATTTGTCAATTCTTGATCTTAGAGCATATGCTATTGGTGATCTGTTCATAATCTTTTGAGTATAGGAAGGCTACTGATAGGCTTGAGTTGATTTTATAACCAGTCACTTTACTGAAGTTGTTTATCAGCTGTAGGAGTTCTCTGGTGGAGGTTTTCAGGTCACTTAAGTAGACTATCATGTCATCTGCAAATAGTGATAATTTGACTTCTTCCTTTCCAATTTGTATCCCCTTGACCTCCTTATGTTGTCTAATTGCTCTAGCTAGAACTTCAAGTACTATATTGAAAAGATATGGAGAGAGAGGACAGTCTTGTCTAGTCCCTGATTTTAGTGGGATTGCTTCAAGTTTCTCTCCATTTAGTTTGATGCTGGCTACCGGTTTGCTGTATATTGCTTTAAAGATGTTTAGGTATGGGCCTTGAATTTTTGTTCTTTCCAAGACTTTTAGCATGAAAGGATGCTGAATTTTGTCAAATGCTTTTTCTGCATCTAATGAGATGATCATATGTTTTTTTTTTCTTTCAGTTTGTTTATGCAGTGGATTGCATTGAACCATCCCTGCATCCCTAGGATGAAGTCAACTTGATTATGGTGGATGATCGTTTTGATGTGTTCTTGGATTCGCTTGGCAAGAATTTTATTAAGTATTTTTGCATCAACATTCATAAGGGAAATTGGCCTGAAGTTCTCTTTCTTTGTTGGATATTTGTGTGGTTTTGGTATCAGAGTAATTGTGGCTTCATAGAATGATTTGGGTAGAATTCCTTCTGTTTCTAGGTCTTCTATGAAGGTCTGATAGAATTCTGCACTGAAGCCATCTGGTCCCGTGCTTTTTTTTGGTTGGGAGACTTTCTATGACCCTTTTTATTTCTTCGGGTGTTATGGGACTGTTTAGATGATCTATTTGATCCTGATTTAGTTTTGGTGTCTGATATTTGTTTTGGAAACTGTCCATTTCCTACAGATTCTTCAGTTGTGTTGAGTATAGGCTTTTGTAGTAGGATCTAATAATTTTGTTAATTTCCTCAGTTTCTGTTGTTATACCTTCCTTTTCATTTCTAAGTTTGTTAATCTGTATACTGTCTCTGTGCCCTTTGGTTAATCTTGCTAAGGGTTTATCTATCTTGTTGATTTTCTCAAAGAACCAGCTCCTGGTTTTGTTGATTCTTTGTATGGTTCTCTTAGTTTCTACTTGATTGAGTTCGGCCCTAAGTTTGATGATTTCCTGCCTTCTACCCCTCCTGGGTGAAATAGCTTCTTTTTGTTCCAGGCCTTTCAGGTGTGTCATTAAGCTGTTAGTGTGTGCTCTCTCCATTTTCTTTTTGGGGGCATTCAGGGCTATGAGTTTTCCTCTTAGCACTGCTTTCATTGTGTACCATAGATTTGGGTATGTTGTGTCTTCATTTTCATTAAATTCTAAAAAGTCTTTAATTTCTTTCTTTATTTCTTTTTTTAAAATATTTTTATTTCCTATATTCTTTGTTTACATTCCAAATAATTTCCCCTTTCCCGGATTCCCCCCTCCCCATACGTCCCATAAACCTTCTTCTCTCCATCCCTTCTCCAATCACCTCCCTCCTTTTTCTCTGTCCTTATATTCCCTTCCGATGGTAGATCTTTATTTCTTCCTTGACCAAGGTATCATTGAGTAGAATATTGTTCAGTTTCCATGTTTATGTGGGTTTTCTGTTTTGTTGTTGTTGTTGTTGTTATTGTTGTTGTTGCTGCTATTGAAGACCACTTTTACTCCATAGTGGTCTTATAGGAGGCATGGGAGAACTGTCTTGTGACCAATTACATGATTGATTTTGGAGAAGGTACCATGAGGTTCTGAGAAAAAGGTATATATATATATATATTTCTTTAGGATAAAATGTTCTATATCTATATCTGTTAAATCAAATTGGTCCAAAGCTTCAATTAGTTTCACTGTGTCCCTTTTCAGTTTCCGTTTTTCTGATCGGTCCATTGAGGAGAGTGCAGTGTTGAAGTCACTCACAATTATTCTGTTAGGTGCAATGTGTGCTTTGAGCTTTAGTAAAGTTTCTTTTATGAATGAGGGTGCCCTTGCATTTGGAGCATAGATGTTCAGGATTGAGAGTTCTTCTTGTTGTATTTTTCCTTTTACCAGCAAGAAGTGTTTCTCAGAGTCTCTTTTGATGACTTTGGGTTGAAAGTCAATTTTATCTGATATTAGAATGGCTACTCCAGCTTGTTTCCTGAGACCATTTGCTTGTAAAATTGTCTCCCAGCCTTTTGCTCTAAGGTAGTGTTTGTCTTTGACACTGAGGTGTGTTTCCTGTATGCAGCAAAATGTAGGGTCCTGTTTACATATCCAGTCATTTAGTCTATGTCTTTTTATTGGGGCATTGAGCTCATTGATGTTAAGAGATATTAATGAATAGTGATTATTACTTCCTGTCATTTTTGATGTTATTTTTTAAATTTGATTGGCTATCTTCTTTTGGGTTTGATGAAAGAAGGTTACTATCTTGCTTTTTCCAGAGTGAAGTTTCCCTCCTTGCATTGGTGTTTTCCTCCTATTATCCTTTGTAGGGCTGGTTTTGTGGATAGATATTGGGTAAACTTGGTTTTGTCATGGAATATCTTAGTTTCTCCATCTATGATGATTGAGAGTTTTGCTGGGTATAGTAGTTTTGGCTGGCATTTGTGTTCTCTTAGAGTCCGCATGAGATCTGTCCAGTATCTTCTAGCTTTCATAGACTCAGGTGAGAATTCTAGTGTGATTCTGATAGGTCTTCCTTTATATGTTACTTGGCCTTTTTCTCTTACTGCCTTTTATATTCTTTCTTTGTTTAGTACATTTGGTGTTTTGATTATTATGTGAAGGGAGGTATATGTGTTCTGGTCCAGTCTGTTTGGAGTTCTGTAGGCTTCTTGTATATGCATGGTCATCTCTCTCTTTAGATTACAGAAGTTTTCTTCCATAATTTTATTGAAGATATTTGCTGGCCCTTTAAGTTGTAAATCTTCACTCTCATCTATGCCTATAATCCTTAGGTTTGGTCTTCTCATTGTGTCATGGATTTCCTGGATGTTTTGGGTTACAAGCTTTTTGCATTTTGCATTTTCTTTAACTGTTGAGTCCATGGTTTGTTTCTATGGTATCTTCAGCATCTTAGATTCTTTCTTCTATCTCTTGTATTCTGTTGTTGATATTTGCATCTATGTTCCCTGATTTCTTCCCAAGGTTTTCTATCTCCAAAGTTGTCTCCCTTTGAGTTTTCTTAGTTGTTTCTACTTCTGATTTTAGATCCTGGATGGTTTTGCTTAACTCCTTCAATTGTTTGTTTGTGTTTTCCTGTAAATCTTTAAGAGATTTTTGTGTTTCCTCTTTCATGACCTCAGCCTGGCTACCAAAGCTTTCCTGTATTTCTTTAAGTGATTTTTGCGTTTCCTCCTTATTGGCTTTTGTATTCTCCTGAATTTCTTTCAGTGATTTTTGTGTTTCCCTTGTAAGGGCTTCTAACTTTTGATCCATTTTCTCCGGAATTTCTCTAAGAGATTTATTTATGTCCTTCATGTATTCCTGTAACAGCATCATGACCAGTGATTTTTAAATCCAAATTTTGTTTTATTGGTGTGATGGGGTATCCAGGACTTGCTGTTAAAGGAGAATTGGGGTCAGTTGCTGCCATATTGCCTTGATTTCTGTTAGTGACATTCCTTTTTTTGCCTTTTGCCATCTAGTTCTCACTGGTGTTAGTTGGTCTTGTTGTCAATACTGGACTCACCATTGCAAGCTGCCTCTTCCCAGCTGGCCTCTGGTGCACAGCTGACCTCCTGTACTGCCTGGAGACAGGGTGCTGTGGACCAGGCTGTTCAGATCCCAAAGCAGAGACCTGAAGGCTCCTGCGGGGGGCCTGCTGAACTCACCAGAGCACACTGACTCCTCCCAGCTGGCCTCCCAGGTGCCCCTCTAGACTCTTGCAGGCCTGGAGATGTGGTGTTGTAGCCCATGCTGTTCTGGTTCCAGAAGCAGAGATCTGAAGGCTCCTGCCAGAGGCCTCAGGAGTGGAACCTATGCTCTGTGAGGCTGGACCCACAGGAGCAAGCTGTGTCCTCCCAGCCTGCCTCTGGGTGCACAATGCCTCTTGCACTTCCTAGAGACCGAGTGCTGTGGCCCAGGCTGTTCAGATCCCAAAACAGACACCTGAAGGCTCCCGCCTGGGGCCTGCTGGATTCACCAGAGCACACTGACTCCTCCCAGCTGGCCTCCCGGATGCCCCTCTGGCCTCTTGCAGGGCCTGGAGATGTGGTGCTGTAGCCTAGGCTGTTCTGGATCCCGAAGAGGAGATCTGAAGGCTCCTGCCAGAGGCCTCAGGACTGGAACCTAAGCTCTGTGGGGCAGGACCCACACGGGAGCATGCTGTGTCCTCCCAGCCTGCCTCAGGGTGCACCTCCTTAATTATTTTTATTTCAGAATTTTTCCATTAAATTTCTTTAAAGTTTTGATGTTTTATTGGATTGAGTATGCATAGATAGTTGGTATTCAAGATTCTAAGAAAGATTCCAGAAGTATCAGCAATCTTGGTACTGTCTGTCTTCTAACTGAGTGGCCAAAAGTTTCAGTGTGTTGTGCCCCTTACTCATGTAGTATTCTATAAACCCCACAGTTTTTTGAGATTGCCCCTATACTTTCTGTTTTGTTTATCTTCTCATTTATTCATTCTATTAGCAAATATTTTTGGAAGTGAGCCAATTAAAGAAGTCTAAACAGACCTAGCCTTCAAATTGGCTAAAGAAGCTAATTGTTTCATGGAGGGAAAGCCAACTGTTCAATCTCATTGTAGAGTTTGTAATGAATAGGATTGCATAATTTATGTATACAAGGGCCATTCCTCATTGCATCATTTAGTGCTAGAGAGTTTCAGTAAGGCTCCCCTAAAGAAGCAAGGTTAACTTCAGTGCTTGAGTAAAAGTAAGATGAAATAAGACAATACTATTATATTACTTCCTAATATCTTCCCTTATATCTTTATTATACGGAACTTGCCTGAGGGAGGATGCTTCTTAATACTGTCTGTTGGGTTCAATGTCTACCAGAAGATGCAGTCTACTCCCATTGTTTCTTCCCTTACTGCTTTAATGCCAGTCACTTACTCCTGTTCCCTCTACCTTATACTCAGACATTTTACTTGGAAATTTGCATTTCAACCTAAGTGTACTTATAAGCTTGCTGTCATGCCATAATCCTACAATCCTAGTACTAGGGAAGCCGAAGCAGAAGGATTGTAAAGCCACTTTGTGGTACATAATGACACACTACCTTAAAAATATACAATGCTAAATAATTACTCTTTATATAATTGCTTCTGTTGAACACTCTACTTGAACTCCCCATTGTCTCAGAGACTAAATTGTCATGATCTTCTAAGAAATAAGAGAGTTATTTTCCATCTATCTATGATGTCATCATGGACTTTCTGGTTCAATTCATATAATCATATTATTTCTCATTTTTTCCATTTCTACAATTGTCTAAGCCCTACCAACTTTACTATGCCTGCAAGACATCTCCTTCCACACCTCTCTTTACTCCTGGTCTTATTTGGATGCATGTGCTTCTTTTTGACATTACATCATTTTTTTTTTAATTTGTAAAAGATGCATTTGGTTTTTTATTCTGCTTTTAAATATATTCTATTGGTCTTCATATTAACCATAACTTTGGAGATTTGTCAAACTTTGTCTGATATCATGGTTAGTAGTACAAATGAGTTCAATTTACCAACTGGCCAGCCCATGAGTCAGTCATTATTTTACCTCTTCTTCCACATGGGCTCACAAATGGCACAAAAATCAAGGTAGTGAACGAGGTGAAAAAAATTGCAATCACTACACCCAGCTTGAGAAATAGAACTGGGCCATGCAGCCCAAGCACAATATATGATAGGCAATACACCAGGAGATGAAAGGGAGTGGGGGTAAGAAGAAAGAGGATGTAGGAAGGGAGAGGGAGAGATGTCTTATCCAGAAACAACTGTAATCATAAGAGATTCTTGGACTTCAACACTTCATAACTGTTAGAAAAGTAAGTCCAAGCTGCTTAGAAAACCCAGTTTGGTTTTGGGCTATGGAAGTTCTTACCTGAATGGCACACATAGATTTAAAACCACTTCAACATGGGTTACATTGCTTAGATATTGTGCAGATGAGCTAATTTTCATTATCTAGGCTCATTAGATTTAACAAGCCCTGACCTGTCACCACTCCTTTTACATAAAGAGAATATGTAAAGTCTGAGTGACGGAGTCATGATAAAGGGAAGAAGAGACTTGATGAGCCGATTTTTTAAATTTTGGATCCATTGATGCCATTGGAAAAGTGTTACAGTTGCTTTTTTTAGTTAGAGGAAGTAATGCTACACTTTCCTTTTTCTTGTGTTTTCTTCTTGCTTCTCTTTCACTCCATATCTGTCCCCTCAAGCTCTTCTCCCTTCTTCCCTTTCATTTATTTATTTATTTATTTATTTATTTATTTATTTATTTATTTATTTATTTATATTTTATTATAATTTTTAGTTTCTATATTCTTTGTTTACATTCCAAATGATTTTCTCTTTCCTGGTCCCCCCCTCCCCATAAGTTCCCTAAGCCCTCTTCCCTCTGCCCATTCTCCTATCAACCCTCTTCTATTTCTCTGTCCTGGTACTTCCCTACAATGCTGGAACAAGCATTTTCTGGACCAGGGATCTTTCTTTCCTCCTTCTTGAGAGTCATTTGATATGTGAATTGTGTCTTGGGTATTCAGAGTCTCTGAGCTAATATCCATTTATATGTGACTGTATTCCATGTGTGTTCTTTTGTGATTGGGTTACCTCACTTAGGATGATATTTTCCAGATCCAACCATTTGCCTACGACTTTCATGAATTCATTGTTTTGAATTGCTGAATAGTATTCCATTGTGTAAATATACCACATTTTCTGTATCCATTCCTCCATTGAGGGACATCTGGGCTATTATAAATAGGGCTTCTATGAACATAGTGGAGCAAACCACTCTGGAAATCTGTCTGGCTGTTCCTCAGAAAACTGGTCATAACACTTCCAAAGGACCCTGACATATCACTCCTGGGCATATACCCAGAGGATTCCCCGACATGCAATAAGGACACATGCTTCTCTCCTTTTTCTTTCTCTTCCCTTCCTTTCTTTTCCCTTCTCTCCTGTACTTCCTTTTCTTCTTGTAAATAAGTATATCTCATATATGATGAACTTGTTTTTATTAGGGCTGCTTTTACATACTCTCAAGGGCAACACAGAGAAAAAGACATAATAAGCTCATGAGCAAGAACAACAGACCGATCTAAGAACAGCACGGAGTAAATGAAGGACCATCAGACCACAGCCTCACAGTGTTTGTATTCTCCCAAACAAGTGTGGGCTTGGAAAGAAAGCCACCATGCTATTAGCATGAGTCTTTGTTTTTAGAAGAACACATTTGGGAGTTTTCCAGATCAATCTCAGAGTGCATTATTTAAATGATTCTAAACATATTTTGAGGGAGCTATTACTAAACAGGAGGATCTATGTAAGCAATTTTATAGCATTACTAATCCTCCATACCCTGTTACACTCACTACCACTAAGGCTGCTAAATAATTGCTTCATTTACATATTTATACTGTGCCCTCTTCATTATAGGTATTCAATATATCCTTACTAACAACATCAGTATCAAAATGGAGGCAACATCATTGATTTCTAGAGGACAAAGTGAGTTTCAAAAGACCTGTGCTAATTTTGGTTTTGTTCCTAGGGGAGAGTCAGATTTTTCAGACAATTTATTTATTATTCCTTTGTATTTCTATAATACAAGGGATGATAAAACTTAGAGGCAAATTATAAAGCATTTGATGTTTTCTTACTATACATACCTCCCTATTTTAAGGACCTTTATTATTTTAACCTATACAATTCTTAGGGTGCTCCTATCACCTTACTGAGGAGGAAAATGCTTGCCTAGATCACAGAGCTTTTTATGATTGGATAGTTGGCTGACCAACAAGCATGTATTTTAATCACTGCATAGCGAAATCTCTCATATGCAATTTAGTGTATCTTACTTTATGGCTATAAGAGATGAATATTGTGTAAGAATCAATAACTAATATAAGTCATGTCTCAAGAAGACCAACAGAGTCAACTAACTTGGACCCTTTAGGATGCTCAGAAACTGAACCACCAACCAAAGAGTATACATGGGCTGGGCCTAGGGCCCTGGCACATATATAGCAGATGTGTAGCTTGTCCTTCATGTGGGTTCCCCAACGACTGGAGCAAGGGATACCCTGACTCTGTTTATTTGCCTATTGATTCTTTTCCTATGACTGGGTGGCCTTGTCTGGTCACAGTTGGTCTAGGATATGGCTAGTCCTACAGTGACTGGAGGTACCTGGATGGGTTGAAACCCAAGGAGGGAGCTCCCCCTTCTCAGAAGAAGGGGACAGGAGTGGGGCTGTGTGATGGGAGAATTGGGGGGGAGTAAGGGGTTATCCAGATGTAAGGTGAATAAATAAAGAAAAATAAAAAGTTATGAGTCGTGTCTATGTGATGATTGAATGAATATACAAACTACTAACCTCCAAGTTTATAATTTTGAAATCTTTATACAATGTCCATGATAACAAAGTTTGCAAAATTGAAAGTCTCAAGGACACAATTGCCTAAAGGAGAACTTAATAGTTGTTATTTCAATATACAGAGGGAGTATCTCACAAGATTCTACCCCTAGATGAAAAGCTACAAAAAAATTAACAATGACTGAGAGTGACAATTAGTATTTTTCCAAGGATGATGCTGATTGGATCATTGATAATCCAGTACAAAATGATTATCCCTGGAGACATATACATGTCCAGAATAACAGACTGATTCGGCAGGTTTTCTTTACATTTTTATTCAATTATATGTATATCTAACTAAAGTGGGTAAACAATGCTTAAAGAAGAGATGGCCATTAATTTGGGAAGGAGAGGGTAGGTAGACAGACAATGGAAGGGAAGGAAAAAGATAGACGGAGATTATGATGTGTTCTAATGTGCTATATATATATATATACATATGTGTGTATGTATATATATATATTACATGATTTCCCAAGCTTTCTCTAAATTCTAAAAGAACTTTGTAACAATGTATAACTTGGCTAGTCTTATTTATCTAAATTTTCTACAATTTTCATCACTGTATACTTCACTAGGGTTGACACCAGAAAGATGAGAATTTTAAAAAAAGACATTTTCATCACCCTCACTTGGAGGCTAGAACTGAGCCTGAAACTACTTTGCTACTTTTTATATTTTCTTCAAGCTTCATCAACTCTGGGGGCATGTGTGTGTATTAATTTCATGACACGGGCTTCAGTTTCTCTGTAGCCTCTGCTCCGAGTCTGACATTGCCATAAGAAGTACACAGTATATTCATGCAGAGCTCCGGTGAGAACCTGTGGTTTTTAATACTATCTCCCTAGTCATATTTGCTATTACACTTTGAACTCATTAACACAGTGGCCATTATAGTAGGATAGTTTATCTATGGGCTGGCCACATGGATTTCCTATCATTCATGGTTAACAAGCTTATGACCTTCTGATGACATGGATTCTTTATCTTTTCAGAAACAAGCAAACAAACAAACCCAAAACTACATACATCATAATTCCCTAAAGTATCAGACAGTGACCTCTTGCCAGACAGAGTAAAATAGGTCACTTCTATTATGGGTAGACAGAATATTATTTTTATTGGAATAGATGTAACTCTGAATACTGATTTGCCTTGCTACTTGGAATGCACCTCGTTCTCTGCTTTGTGGAGTCCTTTGCTGTCAAATATTATCATTTTCAATAAATACTACATTTCTAAGAAAAATAGCACAGCAGTTTATTGGAACTTACTATTTTAAGGTCCTCTTGGTACTATGGAAGCCAACTTTATGGAATAGTTGAATGGATCTTTCAAATTTTAAGTGCAGCCTACTCTGCACCTTTCCATGAAGAAAGGCAGGGGCAATGTTCTCCAATTCATATTTATGATGTAACAGTCAATGACAGCTGTTGTACTTTCCTAGAGTGACTAGACATAATTGTGTGTGAGTGAGCACTCACTCAGGCAACCACTGCATAGTGAAGGGAAGAACGGTGCGTCTTGGGAAAAGATCTTCATCAACCTTACATCAGATAGAGGGCTAATATCCAATATATACAAAGAACTCAAGAAGTTAGACCACAGAAAGCCAAATAACCCTATTAAAAAATAGGGTACCGAGCTAAACAAATAATTTTTACCCTAAGAACTTCAGATGGCTGAGAAGCATCTTAAAAAATTCTCAACTTCATTAGTCATTAGGGAAATGAAAATCAAAACAACCCTGAGATTTCACCTTACACCAGTCACAACGGCTAAGATTAAAAACTCAGGAGACAGCAGGTGTTGGTGAGGATGTGGAGAAAGAGGAACACTTCTCCACTGCTGGTGGGGTTGCAAATTGGTACAACCATTCTGGAAATCAGTCTGGTGGTTCCTCAGAACACTGCGCACACATCACTTCCATAAGATCCTGCTATACCACTCCTGGGCATAAACTCAGAGGATTCCCAACCAGGTAATAAGGATACGTGCTCCACTATGTTCATAGCAGCCCTATTTATAATAGCTAGAACCTGGAAAGAACCCACGTATTCCTGAACGGAAGAATGGCTGCAAAAAATGTGGTATTTATACACAATGGAGTACTATTCAGCCATTAGAAACAATGAATTCATGAAATTCTTAGACAAATGGATGGAGCTGGAGAACATCATACTAAGTGAGGTGACCCAGTTTCAAAAGATTAATCATGGTATGCACTCACTAATAAGTGTATATTAGCCTAGAAAATTGGCATACCCAAAACATAATCCACACATCAAATGATGTACAAGAAGAATGGAAGAGTGGCTTGGTTCTGGAAAGACTCAGTGTAGCAGTACAGGGCAAAATCAGAACAGGGAAGTGGGAAGAGGTGGATGGGAGAACAGGGGGAAGGAAGAGGGCTTATGGGACTTTCAGGGAATGGGGGACCAGAAAAGGGGAAATCATTTGAAATGTAAATAAAAATATATTGAATAAAAAATATTTTAAAAAGAACCAATAAAAAGTTTTTAAAAAGAAAATAAAATGTAAAAACCAAAGCAAAAAAAAAAAAAAAAAGAATGGTACATCTTCATGTAGGGAATATTCTACAATGTACCTAAACTGTCAAAATTTCTATAATTAAAATAGATGGAAAGATTTTGTGCCACCTGCTAAAGTGGTAGTTGGGGAACATAGAATATGGCATTAATAAATAACTAGGTTAGCTATAAATACAAATTATGGCCATGTAACCAGTTGGAGAAATAAGGACACTAACACATTATACTTATTTTATGTTTTTTATATATATACATTAACTAAACATGTTTGTTATATGCCTGACTCTGTTCCTCTTATCAAATATAATACATTGGCTAAATTCACATATCAGAATCTCAATTACAAGCTATCTAAGTAGGATCATGAGTTAAGAGATATATCACTACAGATATAACAGGGATTTCTTTTCATATCCAGAAAAAAATGTTAAGGTTATTTTTTAGAGATACTTAGAACTATTTTTATGAGTACAAAATGTATAATAAAAATAATACTTCAATACACTTTGGCAATGTAGCAATACAATCCCCACAACTCTCTTTTTTAAATATCTTCCCTTAGGAGGCTAAGAGAGAGTCTTACATATGATTCAAATTTGACAAATTAAGCAATTAACATCTTAAATGCATGTTACTGGTATAATTACATTATAATTACTTTGATGAGAAATACAAGTTGACCTACACCTAATGAATCACCCGCCTCAGATATTTCTTCAGCTTCTTTTGACTTTTTGAACCCAGCACTTTTGTATAGCTTCAGGAGAGAGAGAGAGAGACCCACCTTCTTTTGGGCTCACATGTTGTCATGTTAATAGCCAGTAGAATGGAATGTATTTTAGTTCATTATCATGTGGCTAAAGCTTATGTATATGAATTCTAGATTGCTTTGATTTTTGCTCTCTTACAACTTTCCTCCAAAAATATCTTTACTGTAGACACGAGGTTTCAAGATCAGAAACAAAACCCAGCACCTTATAGAGACTATATTACTTCTAGCAGGACCCCATAATTACAAAAGGTCAAATTTCTTTTACCTGCCATTTATCTATCCATCTATCCACCCAATGATCTATTTATATCTATTTATAGCTTGATCTCTTAGTGATTTTGCTTCTCTGATTGAGCTCTGATGAAAATGGATTACAAATAAATTGAATTCAACTGTCCTCATGAAATGGTATAAGAAAATGAATAATATCGAAGAGAACAAAATATACATTACTCAACCAACACAATATTTCATATCTATAAAGTACTCTTTTTTTATCGAAATGAAGAGAGCCATTGGAATTGCCAGTGACTTAAATTAACTATATGATGGCTTTTTAAATATACTTAAATAGATCATATATAATGATATCTATCATGCTACATTCACCATTTAGTACCTTATATTTCATGATACTGTCTTTCTTACATTTAGTAACATGATGTGGGACAAATATTAGCAAATCAACAGCATAAAAAGCTAGGATTTAAGATTATTAAATCTCTCCAAATCACACATTAAGTAGGAAAGTATATATTGAATGTAGGAATTTTAGTTCCTTGAATTTCTTACTTATGTTTAACTATGACTCTGTTGTTCAGAGAAATTGAATGAGCTTTGCTATGAAACACAAATGCAACATTGTAAAACGCCTTGAGTCTACAGGTCTTCAGTATGTGTGTTTGGCAAAATTGAGTTGCTGTTCTTGTGAGGATAATTATTAATACTTTTATCTGACAGCTCTTGGCATGATTATCTCATAATTAGTTTTATGTGTCTTGTCATGTCTGTGAAGTAATGCTATAAACACAGCACACAGGAGGGCAGCAAATATGTAGTCAATTAATTATGCGCATTTACCCTGGCTGGGCTCAGCCACCTGCCAATCATATGTTCTCAACACAATTGAATTTAGTTCCTTCACATGTAATCTGGGCATAGTAGTCATCATTGCCTTAAGTGCTATTGTTTGAATTTTATTCTAAGAACAATAGAAAGCCACAGATGCGTTTTAGGTAGTAGAATTACTTTTTTTTCCTCTCTTTTCTAAACAATGGTTCTGCATTCTGTGTGAAGAATAAACTATTGAGGCAGAAATGGAAATGAGAAAGGGGGATTTGCATATTTTAGCATGTAATATGAAGAGACGTTGTCTGTCTTTTATTAGGATAGTGTAGTTTTGACTTGTGGTTTGTGGTAGAGTGAACAAGACAGCAGGGTGTCAGAAAAGGAAATAAGGGACAATACTTGTCTGAACGGGACCATCTATCTAGTGTAGTGGTTCTTAACCTGTGGGTCATGACCCCTCTGGGGTCAAATGATCTTTTCGCAGGGGTCAGGTATCAGATGTCATACATATAGATATTTACTTTGAGGACTCATAACACTAGCAAAATTTCAGTTATGAATTAGCAATGAAAATAATTTTATGGCTGGGATGTCACTACAACATGAGGAAGTGTATTAAAAGGTCACAGCATTAGGAAGGTTGAGAAGCACTATAGCATAGGGGATTGTTGTGTGCTGAAAGGTAACACTGAGAAATGACCAGTCTTTCAGAGGTAGTAATGGTGATTTTTAGAGCAGTGAATTTACAGTTTACAACTCCCTAGAATTTTAATCTTATTTCTCTGGATTATTTTTTTTTATCTACAGCTTTGTTTTTAAGTCTTGTAAAAATAATATTATTTAAGGACTATTTTAACAACTTTTTAGATATTTATACTTAAATGTTTAAATCTAATATCATTTTAAAAAATGTTATCGGTATCTAATTTACATATATTTTTCATAACGAAGTAAAAATATGTCATCTATTCTCCTGCTTTAAATATCACTCTTTGAAGAGGGCTTGATATTTCTCTATGTGAAATAATAATTCACATACTGTTCTATTGTTCTATTTTCACTTTTTTCCCAGCTATATTGGGGTCTTTTCCCCAGTTCAATCTTGGTAACATTTTCCTCTTATGTTTGTCCTTAGCATTCCTGCACTACCTGCAAAACCTATCAGATGATGTCAAACATGAAACTGTTCATACTCTTCTGATACATGAGAATAAAATGATAGAATAGGATTCAGGTTTTTTTTTTTTTTTTTATATATCTCACAAAGGTTAAGTGACTTAGTATGAAAGGTTATATAGGTGTTGATATAAAGCAGCTTTACTTTGAAGTCCATGTACTCTTTTTTTTCCTTATTTTTGAACTCCAGTTGGGAAATGTGTATAACTTAGTAAATATATCATCAAGATAGAGGTTGTAAGGTTAAAACATGAAGGTTAGAACATTAAATATGATGCTGTCTTTAAAAATCTACAGGTAAGTTTATTTTGATACATAACCTATGCTTGGCTATGGCATTAGATTGTTAAATAACTTTTGGCTTATGGTTGCCTTGACAACTCCACCTATATCTTGGTGCCAAGGACCATGCTTTCTAATTTTATATGCACAGATATTTGAAAAGCTTTTGTTGACAGGACAAAGCATGGATTGGAACCTGATGGAATTAAAAGTCTCATGCATGCAGTGCCTGCCACTGACATGGTGGTGCCTTGAAACAGCTTGTAATTGAAAGAAGACACTATGAAACTATTAGTTTTCTTTTGCTCAATAGAGCATTAGCTTGGCTAAAAGTCACTTGCTATGTTTTATTTTTTATGGGGGGAGTGGTGGTGATGAGAACATTTGGAGTTTGTCAGCCAGCATGGATAAATTTATCATTGGACATGACCCTTTCTGGGTCATTCAGGTGTAGGTTAAAAAGAAAAATAACTGTAATGCTGGTGAGAAGTATATTCATTTGGCAGCCCTCATATTGAACTCAGTGTGCAGGGAGCAAAGGGTACGGGCAATAGCCTTCAGTCTGTATTTCCAGGGAACTCTTTATCCCAGTGTTCCTTGCTCCTGATCTAACATCCATCTTTAAAAGTGAAACAGGAGTTCATGTCCCTGGATCCTTCACACTTGGAATTATGGCCCAGTTTCCTGTCAGACTGTCAATTACTGTCAATTTACAGTGCTTTGGTGAAAAAAGAGGATTGTAACCTCCTGTAAGCAGAAAAGAAAAAAGGAAAAGGAAAGAAATCTAGAGGAAAGCAATAGCAAAGAGAAGAGGAAAAGGAGGAAGGGAAGTGGAATTTATGAGCTTAAGAGATAATATTGCTAAACTGCTTGACCTTTAGTTAATTTTTTCTTTTGTTATTAGATATTTTCTTTATTTACATTTCAAATGTTATCCCCTTTCCTGGGTCTTTTAAATGTCTATTTGGCAGCCACCATCACCATACTGACAGCTAGAAGAGAAGCATATTGCATTTTATGACCAAACCACACAAAATTCCTCAAAATGAAGTATATATGTGACTGTTTTTTATCATACATACGTGGAGAATATGCTAAAGCAGTTAGCTAGGACACAGCCAAGATTCTAACTTGGTTACTCTGAGATGGCATTGAACAAATGCATGTCAAACCCCGAAATGGAGCCAAAGGGGCTTCTCCTGGGATTTTCATTTAGAAGTTGTTGCTATCAACAGTCCTGTTTTTTTGGATGGGGGGGGGATTGTCTCTTTGTTTTGTTTTGTTTTGAATATTTTGTTTTCTGTTTTTTTTTAAATCAAGATATTTCTAGTTTATGGGTAATAAATAACTTAGATACCCTTTAATCTTTTCCAAAGCTCACCAAGCACAGTGAATCAAACTGATTGGAAGCAAGTATGGAATCCAGTGCAGGGACGACAAGGTACAGCAGTTGGATACTACAGAACTGCGCCTTTGCCTTTTCTGTGCCTCACATATTCTAGGAGAAAATGAGGAGCAATAAAATGACAGGCATGTCTGACATTAAAGAAAAGCTTATTCGTGCCTAATCTGATGGAGAATTTGTTTAAGAACAATTCAGAGGCATGATAGTCTGACCCATAAGTAAGTCAAGTTCACGGAGTCCTGAGCCATTGGCTAACTATGTGCAAATAAGGTACAGTCCATGATAACAGAGGCAGATGTCGTGTAAAATACTGGCTCCCCTCCACACTGGTCCACGTTAGGGGACAAAGGGTATGGCTTGACCTTTCCTTAATTGTTTTTTCAGTTCTTTGTTATATATTCCTCTTCCCATTTGGAGGAGCTAATTCTACTCTAGTACAGACATGGGTTATTTAGATAATTAACCTAACATTAAAATGCAATATGCTTAAAATTATAGAAGGTATGGTATTTGACAATATAGTAGCTATCAAATGAATACTCTAACCTCAGTGGACATGTGGTAATGCCTGGAGACATCTTTTAGTGTCTCCAGTGGATAAATGGGACTACCATCTGGTCAGTAAAGCCAGTAGACATCGGTTCACACAACACTTTGACTATACAGTTATTAGATAATATCTGAAAACTTTCTCATACAAAAATAATAGCCAGTCTGCTTTTGTTTTATCTGTCAGGTTACCTAATTGCTTCTCGGGTATTCTTGTTTGCTTGCACGAAAACCTCAGTTGGTCTTTGCTAGAGTTGGAATGTGGCATGATTCCATAATGAACTAGATCCACCCTTCCTTAGTATGATACTTGCCTAGCTTATGAAAAGCCCTGGACTGAATTTCCTGTGCTGAAAAGTAAGCAAATCCAAACAAACACTACCAGAAAGAAAGAAAAAAGAATCTCCAGCTTTGCCCAAGCAATTGAAATGTATTGTTTGTAGTAAGTTGGCATATTAAAAATTATAAACATCATTTTCTTACATGAAAGCATCTTGAACAGACTTCTCAACACTATTTTATTTTTGCTCCCTCCCCCAATCTCTCAGTGATAGAAACTCTTTTCTATCCATCAAAGCAAAAGTGAATCAATATTTAAGTCATTGAAGAAATCAGAATAATGCTAAGAATTACTGAATGGCAATTACATTTCAAATGCAAGATTTGACAAAATAGAAGTGTAATGCAAGAAGCAAATGAAGTTGTAATACAGTAAAACAAACAAACAAACAAAAAACAAGTGCATTTCAAAAGGCCTGCTGATTTGAAGCTTATTTTACAGCCCATTTGTTAAAACCTCCTTTTGAATTTTATAAATTCAAATTAAATAATGGAATTGATGGAAAAGCTAAAAATGTCTTAAAGCTATGAACTCTCAACACAGTCTTCTTGAGTAATTTATGACTTTAAACAGTGACAGCTTCATTCTCTTTAACAGTGAGTTTCAACATGCACATTCATGAGAAATTTTGCTAAGCTCATTAAATGACTTAACCTATCATAAGTAAGGAGTTATTTCTTTTTTGGTAAAAGCATCCACATATTTTGATTGTTCCAGTTTTTATAGAAATTCATTAAGCTAAACTATTTCATATTGTAGAACTACAAAAGAGTTCAATTCTAGGAAATCCATTTTGGCTAGGTTTACTTAATGATACTTGTGCAGTCAATTCAAAATCTGAGGGCCTAGAATCCTATATACTAGATAAGATCTGCTGAATCATTTTATGCTATAATCAATTGCTCTTAATTATGAATTTATATTTGCTTAAGAGTCAAAGCAGAGTTTGACCTGGGGCTCCTAAAATTAGCAGTGATTTTTAATAATCCAGAAGAAATTGTATCCTAAATTATAGTTCCTTAACAGTAATAGCATACCTTGCTAGATATTCATTTACTGATTTTGCTTCTTTCATGTCAGTTACTAAGTCAAGGGCTGTCGCAGGAAGTTCCACGCCTAAAGAAGACCCTCAAACATGGAAATCAGGTTACTTAATAGTACTTTTGACTGTTTCCTTTGTGTGTTTCTTCTTCACACCCAGAGAGAATGAATTTTCTAGAAAGAAGAGACCATGAGGCTTAGATTCAATCTCCACAGACTGTAATGTAGGAGCTCATGTATTTGCTGAAAAGAAACGGAATAAACATTCGTTCGTTCGGTGTTTTTCCCTGGATTGCTTATCCTCCATAAGTATAAAGAAATATGCACACAGTACAATGCCCAATCTACTCTGGTGAAGGTCTGATAATCTGATCATTAAAAGTCAAAATCTCAGAACATAGTTTTTTTTACTATTTGATGTGGCGAAATGTCATACACATCAGAGCTTTCAAAGGGAAAGTTTACATGACTCTTCACTTGATCTATCTTAACTTCAAGGGTTTTATAATTTAATGGCAGAACAGAAGAAGAAAAAATCACATAAATGTAAGTTTACAAAGCAAAAGTAATTTCATACACTGATCCGGTTAATCCTGAAGCCAAGCTCCAAGAGACCGCCAGAGTCAGCTGTTCTTAAACCTTCTCTTCTGAAGAAGATGACATGGGAATTGCAGCTGACACAAAATCGGGAATGCTGTGTCACTAGTGTCAGATTATTTATTCTGTTCCACAGCTTCTGAATTTGTTTATGTTTTTGTTGCTAGCCTCCAAGCCTTCAGTGTTCTGGGAAGAACTTGACACTGGGAGTTTAGTATTCTAGCCAGAGTGTCTTTGTCCCACTGATTCCATGTTTTCTCTCTTCCCAAATCTTGTAGCTTTCTGACTCCAAAACACATATAAACTTGTCAAGAATTTGCAGAGAGATATAGGGGAGCACAGCAAATAAAAAAGTGGGTGTTAAAAGAGTTGAAGATTTGTTACATAGTCAGAAGAGTTCTTTGTCAGTTAGGAGGATAGGAAAGATGGAACTTAAAATAAAATGCATTAAAAGTGAAAATGTATCCTGTCTATTTACAGTGCCAAAACATCTGGAGAGTTTTCTAATTTACACAGGAGTGCCTTCAAGGTTATATGAACTTCCAGCTAAGCACAAGGGAATTCAGGAGTCAAAGGCCATGGGCTTTGTAGCTGGAGTGACTTAGTTGTTTATTTCTTCACAGTGCTTTATAGAGCCACTTAACTACCTTTCAACACAAACACATCTATGCTATTCATCCTTAGATCTTCACGATATTTTGATGCTGAAATGCATACTAACAGATTGTCCAAGGAAATAAGTGCTCAAACAAGCTAAATTAAATATTTCACATACTTTCTTGGCCCTATTTTATGTAGATAAAATACAGAGAAACAAAACTCAATAAAATATTCAAACATTCACCACAAGGATACATATCAACCCGGGGCACCAGATGGACACAAAGCAACTGTCTCTTCTTGTCCTTGCAAAGCTATTCTATGTCAAGAGCCACCAAAAAAAAAAAAAAACACCATTTTAATTTTCTTCTCCATTATATGGATCAAGGCTTTCTATTTACATGATGTCTCATAACATCTTTGACCTTCACATTCTTGCCCCTCTGATGAGCATTGTGGTTAGTTAAGTGGTAGCACTTTATAAACTGAATGGGATTATTCTAACTGGCTTTGAGGAATGTGTGTGTCAATGGTGAGATAAATTCCAGTTTATACAAAGAAAATAAGAAAGAAAATGATAGAAGATCAAAGAGCAAGGTCCAACAGCTGCTTTTTTTCCAATACCTATTTACTAGTAATGCATAAATGTTCTATTCTTCTAGTAGCACTCTTTTACCAGGGACAAAACCAAACAACAAAGCCAGATCTCATTAATAGATTCAATATTCGTTTTTAAACTTTATTTGAACAGTGAAGATTTCCTTGCTTACCACTTAAGAAAAATAAATACTTTTCTGTTTTCTTCCAGTGTTACTCAAACCTCTGAAGGCTGCTCTCTATCTGCTCTGAATACCTCCTTTTCCAATACTAAATAGTTTGCATGCTATTAGATGGCAGAAATTTTGTCTTATTTTAATATGTGTTCCCAACCCACACCAATGCCTTATCCATAACAGTGCTGTTATTAACAATATTGAGCATTTGGTAAGATATGTTTAAAGATAGTCATGAGAGTTTCAATTTTTACAAGTATTACGTTCTCTTTTGTAGGTTAATAGTGCTTTTTTTCTGACTATCTATGTTTCTTCCTAGCTTCTGTTTATAAGCATACAAGAATTGAACAAAATATGCCATCAGGGTTAAAGTGTAACTGTTCACTCATTCATTCATTGATTGGACATGCTGTTGCTTCCAAGAATAAGTAATTTGTTCACAACTTCTATCAATTCTTGTAACATAGTGTGTGAGCCATTCTGTCTGCTATACTGCTCATGTCTCCTAAAGAGACTCATGATCTGGTTGTTCCAGAGAAGAAAAATTCATCACTTTTTCTCATGCCCAGCATGGAGAAGGGAAAGGGATCAGTTGAAAACAGGTGAAACAGATAGACTAGACATGACTTATCCAATCTAGAGATGTAGCCATATAGTGAAACATTAGTCAACATATCCCAGGTCATATTTTAGTACAAATATACTAAGAAAAATATTATATCTGACTTATGCATATACCACATTTTCCCCTCTTACTTTCACAATATACTGTTTCTTGTAATAATATATTTGGATCTCTTTTACCACTGCCTGAATGCTTGCTGAGATGATTGTAGATCTTTGCAAGTTTCTCCTTTTCCTGTCCTGGGTAGATGTGATGATAGAACAGTCAGTCTTATAGCTACCCATAAAAAATTAAATATTGAGGAAAGAAATTAACAACGAAAGACATGTGAGTACTTCATCTCATGGATGATGCTGGACACTGTATAATTGCCTGTCATCTGTATTTTCAAAAGGGCCTTCATAGGGTCATTTTCTTCTCTATATATATTCCTAGCATTCTCTTCAGTGTCTCAGTATCATGTGCAAAATGGTACTGCAAAGCCATATGTTGACATGCTAAGCCCCAATAGCTGTGGCTGTGAACTTGTTCAAAGAGAAAATAGAGCTTCTGCAGACATAATTAGGATCAGGATATTAGGCTCTAATTCAAAGTCATCGTTTTCCGAATATGAAGGTAAATGATACAGAAAGAAAATTTACAGGGAACACAATGCGTGATGCAAGATACAAAGGTTGGAATGATGCATCTACAAGCTAAGACTTGTGAGCTACTGAAAGGGCCTGAAACAAATTTTCCCCTAGAGGCTTTGGTTGCAACATTGACCAACTGACAAGTGATTTCTTATCTTTTGTTTTAGAATTGTGAGAAATAAATTTCAGTTACATTAAGTCACCCTGGTTGTGGAATCTTTCATCAATCCAGGAAATATGATACAATATATTAAGTCCCCAATCTTTCAAGAAGAGAAAGGAAGGAAGGAAAAAGAAAGATGAAGAAAGAAAGAATGAAAGAAGAAGAAAAACCATTAAAAGTTAGTATCAGAGAATCTCATACTCAAGAAATAGTATATGTTTTCATAATTTTTGGTTGATATCATAGACAAGAAGATCTAGTCCTCTCTATTTTTTTCTTTGTTTGGGAAGTTTATAATAAATTCTTCTATTTCCTTGGGCGTTATGGGACTGTTTAATACCTGTTTAGAACAGGTAACTGTTCTTGGCTTAACTTTGGTACATGGTATCTGTCTGGAAAATCATCCATTTCATCTAGATGTTCCAGTTTTGTTGAGTATAAGTTTTTGTAGTAGGATCTGATGATTTTATGAATTTCCTCAGGTCCTGTTATTATGTATCCCTTTTCATTTCTGATTGTGTTAATTTGGATATTATCTATGTGTCCTTTTGTTAACTTGGCTAAGGGTTTGTCTTGCTGATTTTCTTAAAGAACCAATTTATGGTTTTGTTGATTCTTTGTACAGTTCTTTAGCCCCCATCTCTGTGCACTCTGGTAATCCTAATCCCAATCTTCTTAACTGTACAATACAATCAACCACAGAGTCTGTGAACACTTTTATCCAGAATCTGAGAGTTCAGTGTGAAAGGCTAAAGGAGGATAAAAGAGATAAACAAGGCCAGGGAAGTGGAAAGCTGGACCACGCTAAATGGGTAGCTCTAGCATATTGCAGACTTTGGAGTCACTGATAGGTGTGTCTTTGGTTCCTAAATTCTGCATATGGGCTCCTCAGCAGTTCTGTAAAAAAAAAATTTTCATGGTGAAGAATTCTTCTGGGCAGTTTTAAAGTCATAGAACCTAATCGTGGGGAGGGAACTGTCAGAAATTGTCCTTGTAAGTCACATAATTTTTGTTAAGTAAATGAAGCTATGTGAGTGTTAGAAATTAATTGTCTGATCTTTACAAACTGCTGTAATTGGCATGCCGACAGTCTCTCTATTTTTTATCTTTACTGTGTCTCACAACAGTTGCTGCAAAGCCTGACATCATGGCATTGTTCCCTTCACAAATGAGGAAAGGTACAGCTTATGTCAGCACTGATTTACCAAGAGAGACACCCCATTTCCTGCAAAAGACTTTCTCCTGAGTCTCATTAACTTATCTGGGTCTTGAGATCAACTTTATTTTTATTATTTTTAAGGGGCTATGTCAAAGCAAGGGACTGAATTCTGTTCATTGAGTTATCCCAATCATTATACATCATCCACCATGAGCCAAGGCAGGTTACTCTAAGCAAGACACACAAAGCAAGTGGATCCCAAGTGGGCACATAATGCGGTTTGCCACAGTAGGGGTGCTAATAAAGCTGTTCAAACAGCCTCACATCTGAGCATTCTGGTTGGCAAACTTTCTTTGCCGCAATTTCACATAGAGTCAGAAAGTTAGCATTATCAGTAGAGCCTGAACGCACTCAGACAGTATATGCTGCAGCGGATTAATGTGTTTTGATGGCTAAGCTAGTGCTTATTTGCATGCTGGCTTTGTAAGATGTAAGGGCCTTTAAATTCAAAACCTGAGGCAGTAGAGTAGGGCAAAATACTTTGAACTTATTAAATACTCAGCTTATTACTTTAGAAAACAGCCATAAAGGACTCAATGGAATTACGTACTGATATTTACTTAATAATATTTCACATTGTATATATTGTGAATAAATGCATTTTATGATATTACATTGGGTCTTGTATTGTGGCATGATAGATTCTGAGTTATCTGTGCATTCATATTTTATTTTTATCACAGGCAGTTTTTCACATTGCCTTATTATCATAGGAATATTTCCCACAGAGTAAATGTGTTTAAGCCATTATGCTAAATGTATTATAACTACCATATCTTAAGTTGTTTCACTGTATATTTTTTCCTTATCTAGTAGGAAAACAAAGAATGAATTATGTTCCCTTTATGTAATATTTACTTTAAATTCTGAACAGCACAATGCATTTACTTCCTTAGACTTCTTATTCTGTTGCACTCAAGCACAGTAAATATTTGCATTCATAGGGTGCTTGGAGCTTCCACATGCTCAAACATGACTAGACCAAAGATAAAAAGATAGAATGAGAATAAAATTTATCCTTGATGTCCATGCAAATTTGTTGCACAGAATAAATTCTGATTTATATTTCAATTATGTGCCTTAGAATTTTGATGGACCATGTTCATAGTCCTTCAACTTGCACAGGTGAGTCATTTTCTTCCTCATAGCTGTTGGGTTTGAAAACATAGGAGCTACAATAGTTACTATGGTTCTTATAGTAACTATTAGTTACTATGTTACATACATAGTATGGTTCTTAGGGTGAGTGGGAACTCTGAAGAGCATTCCCAGTGCTTAAGATGGAGTTCACTGATTTCCAAATGATTCAGGCTCTGCAGATACAATTGATCTTTTTGGAAACTCATAAAGGCTAAGAAGGCTATATAAAGTATACACTTACATATCAAATTTAAAAAGCCCTCTCTATTCATGCACACAGAAAAATCTTTCTTAGATGTATCGTTTTCCTTCTGGTAGCTACTAGAATACAACTTGACAGCATGGAAGAATTATAAAGCCGGTGCAGTTATTGTTTTGATTTATGGTTACAAATTCTTGTTACACCTGAAAAAAGAATGATAGTTAGACCTTGAAAATGGACATTAGTACTTAAAAGTCTACCCCTCCTCAGGTTAAGGTCACCTTTTCCAGCAACAGTTCAGTAAGTAGAGGACTCAGATGACAGGTTTGAAGCTAATCTATCCAATGATCAATTCTCCATTCAACCAGTTATAAAAATATGTTAAAACCAGTTCAAGTTAATTTGTCACATCTTTTCAATGAATGAGAAATAAAGGCCAGGGACAAAGAAAAAACAGCAGGCAGTAGGTTATTTGAGTCTAAATGTAAGACCAGATGGCTGGAAAGAAGAATTCTGGGTCATAGAAAAGTGAGATAAGCAACTGAAATCTTGAGAACAAAATAGGAAAAAAATATGTCTTTAAAGGAGAGCTTATCATTTAAGACACAGTGACCAGAAAACCGGAAAACTAGTGGTCCAAATGAAGTACTTTTGACCATTTGATTTTCTCAGACTTATATCATTAAATTTAATTTTTTAATAATTGAGAATTTCAGCCATGATTACTGTGTGTATGTCACTCTCATTTACTCAGCAGACCAAACAATTCCCATGACCTCAACCAAATATATTGCCTTTAAACACACACACACACACACACACACACACACACACACCATACTGAGTTCATTTTGTGTTGTTCTAAATGATTACATGTCCTGGACTAAATTGTTGGTATTAGACTTCTATTTTTTTATTATTTTATTTATTTACATTCCAAAGGTTACCCACTTCCCTGTACCCCCTCCCAGAGTTCTTCACTCCATATCTCTCCCCCTACATCTGAGTGGGTGCTCCCCTACCTTTACATCCACCCACACCCACTTCATCCCCACCAGCATCCATCTTCCCTGGGACATCACCTTTCCACAGAATTAAAGGCATCCTCTCCCACTGAAGGCATGCAATGCAGTCCTCTGTTACACATTTCCTGGGCCATAAAGCAGTCAAGGTAGGGCTCCTTGGCTTTTGGCTTAATCTCTGGAAGCTCTAAGGGGTCAGGATTAGTAGGTACTGTTGTTCTTCCTACTGGGTGGCAATTTCCTTCAGCTCCTTCAGTCATTCCTCTACCTCTTCTATATTGGTTCATGACCTCAATGCAATGGTTGGCTAAAAGCATCTGTATTTGTCTCAGCTGGCTTCTTGTAGAGCCTCTAAGAGCACTTCCTTGCCAGGTTCCTACCTGCTCACACAATATGGCCTCAGTAATCGTGTCAGGATTTGGTATGCAAGCATGGACTGGATCACAAGTTGGGCTGGTAACTCACCTTTCTTTTATTCTCTGCTCCATTTTTGTTCCTGCATTTATTTTAGACAGGAAGGTTAGAAATTTTGAAGGTGGATGGATGGCCCCCTACCTCCACCTGGGAACCATGTCTATGGGAGGTGGTCTCTTCCCACTGTTAAGTATTTCAACTAAGATCATGCCCCATTGAGTCCTCATAGCCTCTCACATCCTAGGTCTATGGGACTTTCTAGAGGTTCCCCCTGCCCTGTAACCCTCACTGATGCATATTTCAATTCATTCTCCTGGTGTCCTTCCTGTTTCTCCCCATACTTGATCCTTTTCCCCTCCCTCTTCCCTTCTTCCAAATAGTTTTCTCCCTCCATCTGCCTCCCATGATTATTCTAGTCACCCTTCTAAGTGGGTCTCAGGTGTGCAAACTTAAGACCTCCTTCTTGTTAAGCTTCCTATGACTCATGAGTTATAACATGGGTATTTTGAACTTCTAGGTTAATATCAACTTATCAGTGAGTACATAGCATGCATGTCCTTTTGGGATAGTATTGGAGATACTATCTAACAATAGGCTATCTTGCATTTTATAATTTATTTATTTATTTATTCATTTATTTATTTATTTATTGGTGCAGAGTGACCTCCACTTCAGTAATCTTTTTGCCTCTGCCGACCAAGTGCTGAGATTAAAGGCATGCACCACTACTGCCAGGCTATCTTGCATTTTAAAGAGTTGATAGTAGCTTAATAAGAGCTTAATAAGAAAATGCATTTAGAGCCACAAATTGTTCTTTGCCTTGAGTGTAAAATATTCCTTATAGTATTGGCCCTGCCTTTAAATCTGTCATATCGTCAAGGATTTTTAAACTACATGAACAGGTATGAGGTCAAACTAAGCTGAGTAAGAAAAAAAATTGATCCCAATCCTTTTGACTGGAGTTTTTAAGGAACAGAAAATATTAACTTTTGTTTTCAGAAAATTGTCCATATAAAAAAATTTGAAATCTCTATTTCCTAATAATGAGCACTTAACAATAGGAAAAGATTTACTTATTATGTTACAGAACATGAGAAAAACAACAGCAAAAACAAATAATGGCTTTCCTCACTCTTGAAACGTACATAGTGTCTGGCATAGAACAGTTGGGAGTACAAATAGAGATAAGAACTTAATATATTTACCTATAACTTTTCTTTTTATTTCAATGAGTATGTCTTAATTATAAATCCAAAAACGTAAAACTAGACTTTTGAAAGGTGCTCAAGTTGTTTGCTAACCTTGCTTAAGCTCTTGTTATCCTTAAATACACATATATACACATGTATACATATACACATACATGCACAAACACATGCACATACAGATACACACACACACACACACACACACACACACACACATATATATATATATATATATATATATATATATATATATATATATATGTATACACACAAATCCTTTTTGCTATTGGTTGTTATATGCCAATGTGCATGCAAACCACTCAGATATCATCAGTTCCCTAATTAGACTCTCAATCTTATTCTGTTGTTATGACTTAAGAGTGTTTTGCTAGTAGTATCAGGTCTGGGCTCCTTCTCATGGAGTAGACCTTAAATGCACTCATATAGTGATTATCACATAGCATTGTGCTACTGTTGCACAAATACATATTACAGGAAACTCTATATTACAGGCAGCAGGATTTGTAGCTGGGTGACATAGATGGTAGTATTTTACCTCTGGTAGTATATGAAATATCTAAAAGCACCATAAATGCTATTCAGTAGGGATAAAGTTAACAGCTGGATTGATCTATATTCAATGACTCAAGAAAGCTGTCACTTCAGTAATAGGGCCTTATGATCAGGTTATAGAAAGTAACCCATAGCCTTAGTTTTAGACTGGGATGATTAAAAGGTTTATTGGATATCTTTGACTAAATACTCAATGAGTTATAACAAATTCCTAGTAGTAAAGATTTTACTTTGTATCATGTCTAGATGTAGCATTATCTCCTCTATTATATTGTGAATTCATTTAAATCAGTTTTTTTTTTACCTGAGGCTATATAGGTCACAGGCCTAGAGAAAAACTAAGTACTATCACTATGTTAAATATAGCAATGAAAATGGCTCTAGACATTTTACAATACCCATAAATTAAAGCACACCTCATCATAGAAGCTTCTGCTTGAAGTAGATGCTGATTAGTAAAGAGATCAACAACTAGAAAATGTGCAGAGAATGAAAACGTAGGAGCACTCAGCCATAATGGTAATGCCTACCCTTAAAATTCAAAGCTCAATGGAGAAGAGGGTTGTAAGAGCCAGAAATGGTAGATGACACCACAAAACAACTGATTCATATATGTCCTCACAGACACCATCATAGCAAGCATAAGAGCTACACAAGCTCAAACAGACAAAGTCTCAGTATAAGAAGCTGAAATACATGAGAACTCCTACCACTAAGAATTTATTTTTAATTGAAGCGGCTTAGTAAAGGAAAATTAGTTTTCTCAAAACAACAGAACAAGAATATCAACAACAAAAAAGAAACAAAACAAACAAACAAACAAACAAAAAAACCCAAAAAATCCCTAGAGTGACCCTGGTTTATCTTCTACACTTCAAGTAGTTCGCCAACAAAAAATTAACTCCATGTTTTTGTGGGCTTTACATTCTGTCATTTTTGTCCTTATTGTTTTGTTTACTTGCCTATTTTGAATTTTTTTCCCTTTTTGAATGAAAGGACATAAAATTGTATGTGTATGATGGTGGAAAGAATCTAGCTATGTTGAGGAACATGAAATAATATAATAAAATTTTGATTTGAAGCATGTTAAATACAAACTTTGAAAAGTGGTATGCTATATACAGTATTTTATATAGGGATATTTAAGTGGTACATATTAATGTGATCCCAGTTATAATATGTTTTTATGGATTTGTCCAATATGGGCATATAGGAAGGCAACATGTTGCCCATATTATATCAGTCAAATAGTGGATATCACAAGTAAATAATAAAACAGAATATATGATTTATGAATCCTTTTGTGGGATTAGGTAAGGATAAATAATTTTAAGCCATAGTTAAAAATTAATCCTAAGAAGAGTAAAGGTCCCACAGGAATCATCCTGAGTATGCAGAATTTGGATATTCATTAACCTTTTTTATGTTCATTCTTTTCCTAAATCCATACTTCAATTCTAAATATGTCTGCAAGATTTCTGGATTTAATAGAAAATTAATTTAATAGAATTTTGCTTTATTAATACTTAGCCTAATAGAAATTTTAATTTGAAATCCTTCCCTTAATTCAAAACCATAAAGATAGTCTACCCTAATTGATGTTTTAGAAATAATGAACTATCACCCCACTACAAGCCATTTCTCTGTACTTGGGGAGAACATTTGTGTATTGTCACTTTTCTGCTTACATTGACCAGTGAGATCATAAATGTTGCTTAAGTCACTACCTTATATACAAATAACTCAGAAAACCACATTGAATTTCGTTAATATGCATACCTACCATACATCAATTAAACACTTAAAAATGTCAACAACTTTAAAAATTCAAGTGTTTAACAAAAATAATAATAGGAGAGATGTCTCAGCTAATTAGGATCACCTACTGCTCTTGTAGATGACCAAAGTTCTGCTCTAAGCATCCACATGAGGTGGCTCACAACCTCCTGTAAATCCAGCATCAATGGATAAGAAAACCCTGGTCTGCATGTTTACTGCTCTTTTGAAATATATGTATAATGAATGTACATGGATGCAATAAAAATAGTACAGTAAATACTTAAAATAAGCCACATTTGAATCAAGGACATTGGAGATAGAGGAATTGTGATTTTAGGGTCAGCCTAGTATATATAGTATTCTAAGGCAGAAAGTGCTATACAGTAGAGACCCAGTCACATATGTATTTAATATAAATTAATTAAAATACACTACTTTTGAAAATCAGTACATAATCAACTATATCATGTTGGACTTGTGGGTATTGTGATCATTTGAATAAGATTGAGGACCATAGGTTGCATGCTTTGTCTCCAGAAAAAAGCACTACTTAAGAAGGATTAGAAAGTGTGACCTTGGTAGAATAGGGGGGGAAGGGCTTTGTTGAAAGAAGTGTGTCATTGGGTGTCTTAGTCAGGGTTTCTATTCCTGCACAAACATCATGACCAAGAAGCATGTTGGGGAGGAAAGGGTTTATTGAGTTTACACTTCCATGTTGCAGTTCATCACTAAAGGAAGTCAGGACTGGAACTCAAGCAGGTCACGAAGCAGGAACTGATGCAGAGGCCATGGAGGGATGTTTCTTACTGGCTTGCTTCCCTTGGCTTGCTCAGCCTGCTCTCTTATAGAACCCAAGAGCACCAGCCCAAAGTTGGTACCACCCACAAGGGGCCCTCCCCACTTGATCACTAATTGAGAAAATGCCCTACAGCTGGATCTCATGGAGGCACTTCCCCAACTAAAGTTCCTTTCTCTGTGATAACTCCAGCCTGTGTCAAGTTGACACATAAAACTAGCCAGTACATTGGGGTGGTCTTTGAGGTTTCAAAATCCCAAGCCAGCCCAGTGTCGCTGTCCTTCTTCCTATGGATCTGGATACAAAACTCTCAACTACTTCTCCAGCACCATATCTACCTACATACCACCATGCTCCCTACAATGAAGGAACTGAACCTTTGAAACTTATACAATCCCTCAATCCCAATTAAATGCTTTCTTTGATAAGAGTTGTCTTAGTAATAGTATCTTTTCACAGCAAAAGAATGCCTACTCAGACAGGCATTCATAGGAGGGAGCAGGGTATTCCTGTGACAGGACAGATCATGCATTGTTATTGGGGGAATATATGATATTTGGGGAATTTGGACTAGAAAAGCCGTTGGATAGTTTAAGGGTAGTTTAATGATCCCTCTTAATAGGAACAGGGAAAACAGTGCTGAGGGCAATTTAAACAGTGAGTGCCCAGTTCAAGAAGTTTCAGAGGGAAATAATGTGAGTAAATGACCTAGAGACCATTCTTGAGATATTTTGGCATAAAATGTGGATGCTATATGTCCTTGTCTTAAATATCTGCCTGAGCTAAATCAAAGACAGGATTAATCACATTGGCATAGGAATTTTCAATATAGCCTAGTATTGACTTGGTCACATGGTTATTAAAGATCACTTTCATGTAGATCTACAATTAAAAGGAGCAAGCTGATCAAGAAACAATTCAAATTGTACAGTTTGAGAAGAAAAGAAACAACAAGAATTGTAATGCTAGAGCAAAGTCCGCTGCTTGAGGAGATAAAAAGTTTAAAGACAAACCTGTTCCTAAATGAAATAAAGGGAGAAGGGGTAAACTCAGGGCAAGCAAGACACCACATCAGTAAGCTTTCTCTTGTGGAAAAAAGTTAGAGAAAAGTTTAAGTACTGAAGGAAACAATGAAAGATCAATATCTGGTACAAATGTAATTGAATAAAGAAACCACTTCTGACAATAGGAAGTAGCAGAAGGTGACTGTTTATGCCATATAGTTCAGGCTTCAGATTCAACAATACAAGAAAGGTGGTTGTGGAATCTCCTTCCATGACTACAGAAAGCTGCTGAGTCTATGAGTGCATCAGGAGTGTCCCTGCATGGAGCTCTAAAGAAGGCATTGCATGAAGCTGTGAAGGTGAAGCCTGGATTATGTTAAAACCTCAAGACATTGATGATAACCACAATCATAATCTTTTACCTACAAAAGAAAGCTGAAGATCAGGTGTGGATATAGCCCAAGAGTGAAGTGTGCTATGGTCAATAAAGCTGGAAGAGCTGGAGATTTGAAGAACACTTTGACATCAGACAATGACATGAAGAATTTGGAATTTCCCCTTCTGGTTTTAGGACTTTCATTGGTTCATTATTTCTTCACTATGTTCCCTTTCCATGTATCTCCTATGCCGTTGTATGTTGGAAGTATGTGGTCTGCTTTTAGAATTTGATTTTATGGTGGGTTGCCATCAGAGGTTGCATTGAGTGTCAGAAGAGACTTTGATCTTTGAACCTTTAAGCAGTGTTAAGTCTAAGGAAGGCAATGGGGGTATTGGAATATGAACTAAATGTACTTTGCTTTATGACTATCAGCCTCTGATGGACACAGAGTGGAAGCTGGTTGTCTGATTAAGATTGGCTATCATGAGCCCACAGATTCAAATTATTAGTCATCAAGAAGAGGCTTTACTTGTGAAGGATTACTAGTTATGGCCAGATTTCTTTCATAAGAGTTGCCTTGGCCACCAGATGGTGGTGGCACATGCCTTTAATTCCAGAACTTGGGAGGCAGAGGCAGGTGGATTTCTGAGTTTGAGGCCAGCCTGGTCTACAGAGTAAGTTCCAGGACAGCCAGGGCTACACAGAGAAACACTGTCTCAAAAAAACAAAACAAAACAAAAGAAAAAAGAGTTGCCTTGGCCATGGAGTCTATATACAGCAATATAACACTAAGGTGGGATTGGATAGGTAGTATTCACAGAATATAAGGAAAAACGATAGATGTAACTTTATTGCAAAAGATGCTGAAAGAGGTCTAGAAAGAGCCTGGAGTAAAAAGAATAAAGAATGGCATGTAAAGATATTCTGCATGACAATGGGATATCTAAAAGCAAATCAACTTTTGGTAGCAAAGTGTACCACCCTCTGCTGTCTTTCTTCTAGTAGTAGGTAAATAACAAACTTTTGGGTAACAGGATTCCTTGGGAGGAATGAACCTATTCACTTCAAGTAGAGATCCAAAAAGTTATCAGTTAAATAACACCAAAGTCCACTTTAGTGACTGCATAAATTTCATTGAGTTACTTATAGTAATATGAGTGAATGGTTGCTTAAAGGAGCAGAAATGACACGAGGACTGCTACATCATCAAAGCCTACCTTCATGTGAGTGGCACCTCATGAAAGCTGAAAGCCTGAAGCACACTGTATAACCTTTAAGTAGAGTAACAAGTTGGAGGCAGTATTGTCTGAGTTGCTTAGTTGTTATGAGCTGCTTCCAGGAAGGACAGGAGGCCTGCATTTCTTTTAAAAGATAGTCTGGTTCTATTATGCAGAATGACATTTCTAAGGCTTCCACATTGTAGAGTCTCAGTATCTTCTAAGCAGCTCAGTTCAGTTCTGAAGCTTCCTAATGTTATGACCCTTTCGTTCAGTTTCTCATTATATGGTGATCCCCAACAATATTATTTTCTTATTTCATATCTGTAATTTTGCTACTATAATGAAGTATCATGTAAACGTCTGATATACAGATGGTTTTAAGGGACCCCTTTAAAATTTTCTGCAACCTACAAGGGGCCATGACCCATTGAAAACTGCTGGTTTAGAGAGTCTTTACTGCTTATATACACATGGGCAGGGGAAAGCCTAGTGAATCTGGTCAATTTGGGAGTCATCCTGCCTTAGACTATTTTCAGTTGCTTACTTCCTGTCTTAATCAGCTTTCCTGCAAGATGAATGATTTCAACTACTCTTAGAACATCTTTTCCTAAATGTCCTAATTATTAATTCCCCTTCTACATCCTTTATCATAAGATATTTCTTTGCAAGATAGACAGTTCTAAACTAGAAGATATTGTTACACAACACAATGAGCTGTGAGAAATAAAGTGACTTCTGGAGGGCGGGATCACAGATATCTATCTGAATAAAGCAGCTAATTATCTGAACTTGACGTTGACATAGATCAACAACAACCCCAGAAGAAAAGGACACAGAGATTTGCCCAAAGACATTTTGAATGGGAAGACTCAAGCTAGACTTACCCTTGGAACACTCTTTTCTCCTTTATTTTCTTTCTTTTGCTTTGTTTGTGTATGTTTGTGTTTTCTTGTTTCTTTATTATTGTCCCCCTCCCTACCAGAATGTAATCATGAAATAGGTTTTTCTGGTAGTTTTTGTTTTTCCCTTTCGATTATTGATAATTACTGTAAAGACGTCTAGAACAAGGCAGCCACTTAATAAATGACTAAATGGATGCAGGATTAAAGAATAATTGCAGATAAGATGAAGTCAGTATAACATTCATATGTTACAATTAGCATAGTGCTGGTAGGTCAGTGTGGGAGAGGGGATGTGTAGAACACTCAGTATACACAGGAATTGTTGGGGAAATAAGGGAACAATACAATACACAGCTTTACTTTGGGAGGCTCAAATAGAGATGAAAAAATTATTCTTGAATATCTGAGAAGAAGAAATGACCTTTGATTTATTATAAGTAGAGATGATATGTTCACCTTAGTATTAATTCTCACCAGACTTACCATTTTAATTCTAGATTTCTAAAGAAAGATTATCTAATGGATATTTTCTGAACTGTATCTAAGCTGGGCTTTCAACACGCAGAAATTTTAGGTAGCAAAGAACATCTGTATAATCCTAAGCATTTTTTGGCTTGAAGTCTGGAAAATGTCAGTGGCTCATATCTCACGGGAACTCTAGTAAACATTTTAATTATATGACATTCTGTTTCTGCTTCTTACTTTTTGGATGAACAAGGCTCCTGTTACATCGCTCCTCCTGAGAGGTACAGACAGAATGTAGAAAGTGCAAAGGTGCCAATATTATTTGTTTCACTGAACTTCTGTATATTGCTTCTGTATATATACAGAGTATATATACAGAGTATATGTATGCAGGCATATTTTCTGATTTAAGATAATAGTTCTATTGAAATCTGAAGCCTCAACATTTTCAGGAGGGACGAGCAAATAGATATTCATGGGACCTTTATATTTCAGTAGATAAAAAGATTTAGGAAAGCAGGTTAGGCATGAGGGATGTCCATACTTTAAATTCCAATACTCTACCTACCTAAGAGCCATGGATAGGGATAGGTATAACTGTGGGTTCCTGCCTGTTCTACATATTGAAAGCCAGTTTCAAAAACAAACAAAAAGTTGTGGATCATAGCAAGCAGTTTTCATTAGGCAGACTTTTTGAGGTTCAGAATCTTCTTAGAGACCAGAAGATCACATGAGGGATGAGAGAGCAGACATGTATCAAACACAGCCAGAGGTAGAACTGATGAGGACTGACAGACAACCCTGTAAGCTATTAAAAACCACAGAAATCCCTGAATGAAAGATATTTTTCTATTTTGAAGAACTTGCATTTTTGGAAAAGTGGAACTGAAGATTTCACAATGATTCTAAGGGAGGCAAAAGAAACAGATGTCTTTTTAATGTAAATCAATGAAATTTAAGCATTTTGTGTCTGATATGGAATAACTAGCAATGTTCCAATATGTTCCTGAGATGGTTTGAGAATAATACAGAATAATCTTCATAGGTTGTAGTATACTATATTTATGTTATCATGATTATTTGTAGGAAATATGTTTGTTGTTCATGTATGTTATGGAAGGACTAGGATGGATTTTTCTTAGGACCTGTGATGAATTCTATGTAAGAGTTCACAACAGAAGATTCAGTGAGAAAGGGAAAGATTGCACACAACTGCTTAGTTCAGAGCTCTAGTTGAATGTCTCATGAGTTAGCAAATATGGCTCAATTAAAGGGGAGAAAAGTACAAAACCCTCACAAACCGATGTATGTAGTCCCAAATCTTGCCTTGTTACTATTGTTCTCATAATTAATATAATTGTCATTCTTCTATACTGAAGCTCAAATAATTGTTGACTCTTCATTTTCCTCTATGTACAGAATCAGGTGGATGAATAGTGTTAGCTCTCTGTTTTTAGTATATGTTTCACTATGCATCTTTTTTGATAAATAACAAATAAGTATCATAAAATTTCTCAATTAATTTTCAGTGTGATGTTACAATAAATCTGAGAAGCCCTCAAAGAAATGTTCAACATTCTTAGTCATCAGAGAAAATCATCTGATGATTCTTAGTCATCAGAGAAAATGCAAATTTAAATGATCCTCAGATTCCACTGTACACCAATCAGAATGGCTAAACAAATATTCAAGTGACAGCACATCTTGGCAAAGATGTAGAGAAAAATATTCCTCCATTGCTGATGGGATTGCAAACCAGCACAATGTCTCTGGAAATCAACCTTGCAGTTACTCAAAAAACTGGAAATAGTTCTACCTGAAGACCCAGCTATACGACTCCTGGATATATACCCAAAAGGTGCTGTACTGTACTATAAGAACATGTGTGCCACTAAGTTCATTGCAACCATCTTCATAATATCCAGAAGCTGAAAACAACCCATATGTCCCTCAATTGAAGGATACAGAAAATGGGGTTCATTTTCACAATGGAATACTATTTAGCTATTATAAATGAAAACATCATGAATTTTTCAGGCAAATGGATGGAACTAGAAAATATCACCCTGAGTGAGGTAACCCAGACCCAAAAGTACATGCATAGTATGTATTAACTGATAAGCAGATACTAGCCAAAATGTACAGAGTATTTATGATACAACTCACAGACTATATAAAATTTAATAAGAAGGAAAGGCCAAGTATCTTCAAATCTCACCTAGAAGGTGGAACAAAATGACCATGGGAGGGAAAAGGAAGGAGGTATCTGAGTGGGAGAGGGAAGGAGGAGGGAAAAGGGAGGGCAGGAGAGAAGCCCAGAGGGCCAAGAGAATGAATGGAAATATGCACCTACAAGGGGTAAGGTGTGGGGGACCCTGGAATTTGAGAGGTTCCAGGACTCAGTGGGGCATGGCCTTAGTGGAAATGCCCAACCGTGGGGAGATGGAACCTGAAGAGACCACCTCCCATAGATATACAGGGTTCCAAGTAGAGAGACAAGGCCACACACCTACCTTTAAATTTTTTGACCCAGAATTATTCCTGTCTAAAAGAAATGCAGGGACAAAAATGAACAGAGACTGAATGTAAAACTATCCAGTGACTACCCAACTTGAGATCCTTCCCCTGGTGGGCACAAAACTCTGACATTATTACCAATGTTGTGCTGTGCTTGCCGACAGGAACCTAGCAAGGCTGTCCTCTGAGAAGTTCTACTACCAGTTGACTGACACAGACAGATACTTAGAGAAAACCAATGGACTGAAGTCTAGGACCCCTATGGAAGAGGTAGGGGAAGGATTGAAGGAGTTTACAAGGATGGCAACCCTATAGGAAGAGCAATAGTATCAACTAATCCAGATCCCAGAGAGTAAGCCACCAACCAAAGAGCATACATAGGCTGGTCCATAACTCCAGGCAGATAATTAGCAGAGGAATGCCCTATCTGGTGTCAGTGGAAGAGGATGTGCTTAATTCTGTAGAGACTTGATACCCCAGAAAAGAGGAATTCTGGAGGTGGGGAAGTTGGGTGGGTAGGGAGCACCCTCTTTGAGTCAAAGGAAAAGGCAGATAGGGTGAAGAATGTTGGGAAGGAGGACTGGGAAAGGGGGGGTAATATTTGGAATGCAAATAAATAAACAAATTTCATAAAAGGAAAATATAAAATAATTTCTCTTGACTTAATTAAAATACTTTAACGATTCTTTATTAGAATATATTCCAGAATTCTTATAATGGATCCAATTTCAGATCCAATTTTGCTTCATCTTCTGGTCAACATTCCTAACTTTTTGCAGTCCATTCTTTTACATATTTTGCTTTAAAAATATAAAGAAATATCGCCTCTACTGTGGCAGTGTCTACTATTAAGTACCATTAAAGGGATAGTCAGAGCAGTGGTGAGGTTCACCAGCAGTACACTGGTAATGGGAATGAGAGAAAAGGAAAGAAGTGGCCACATTGTGGGCCCAGCACTAGGGTGATATCATTAAAACAGATGAACCTGATGGGAGGTACCACAGGCTAAGTCCTTAGGCATTGTTTTGTCAACAAGTCTATATATCGCTATTTAACCACAGGTTGGTCCAGAAAAGCCTGTTATATATTTCCTTGTTTGTTTGGATGTGATTAGAGATGCAAGCTATTTCAGCCCTCTAGTTGTCAATAAATTTGGTGGGCTTCAGACTCTAACATCCTTCCTGCCACAGGATAACAGAACAGTTTCTATTTTCCATTATAGGCTAAGGCAGAGTTCACCGAAGAAGAAAGCTTTCTCTTACTTGAAGTTTCTACACTATACTATCCAGGGACAGATTCATCTTTGGATTTCTGCTCTAGTAGGGAGATCACTCTGCCAGCTTCCTGGATGTAAAGGACTGTCATAGATAAATTCCTGTCACAGTCACCAAAATACCAAATCTCCAGTTGTCAAGACTACCCAGAGACAATAGGCCTGATCCTATCACTCCAGTTGATGATGTGCACACCTGTTCTGCAAAGGATTGATCATGGTTGCAACACAAATCCTTCAGAAAGTTTTTGATGTTGTAACTTATTTCTTTCTGAACACTCAGACATTTCCAGGAGCTCAGGGTTGTGCCTGAAACCTCTCAGCTAAGTTTCCAGAAGCTTGCTGTTGACGCAGAACTGAAATAGCTCTTGGTTGGCATCTTGCCACCAAAGTTTATGGAGTTGAGTAAATTCATACAGCAAATGAAATTTCCCTTGTTTTCTATGTGCTGTCTGTCTACTCTATGATCAGAGAAGGTGGAGAATCACTGGGTCAAAGATAGGAGACAGCCTCCATTCTTAGACTCTTTTCACAAGAAGCCTTGACCTGATCATGAACTCTAAATAATGTATTATATAGGCTAGAAAACAAGGCTGAAATTCTAACAAACAAAGATTGGTGGTAGATTAATGACTTTTCCTTTCTTCTTTGTTACTGACTTATGTGGAAAGGTAGCATAAAACTGCATATGAGTTGAGACATAAACAACTATGGGAATTTCAGCAAAAGGAGAATACTAAATGGGAGAGGATGAGATTTTACTGCCTATTTTTTTCTTATTACCAGGATCTCCCTTATTTTACTTCCAGAAGATTTACATACAAAACAGCAGCAGTAGTGTTAGAAAAATTCCCAGGAACCTGCAATTCTATGGATCAAAGTCTTGTTATCACAAGAGAATACTCCTTACTATGACCTTACTTTGTAACTCAAGGTTAGAGTAGTTTGGTGAAGTGCACAGAATAGGCCAATTAAAATCTGCGTTCTTCAGTTACAGAAGTGGGTTGTATATAAACTGGGAGATCATAAAGAGAAGAGAACTTCTAGATGGAGTGCCATCCTATTTGGAAATGTATGTGTTTGTGTGATAACCTCTGAGCTAACCATGCAACACCTTAACTGCAAGATGTCATCACACTATTAAAATTCATTTACACCAAAACCACAGCATATGGGTAGAAGATCAAGGAATAATATGATACACTAATACAAAAAATCACTGAAAACACTCCTCCAAAGAAGTGCATTTACATTGCAAAACTGTTTAATGAACAGGTAAAATGTTTTTTTCCTTTTTTTTTTAATTTGATATATTCTTTATTTACATTTCAAAAGATTTCCCATTTTCTGGCTTTTTTTAATGAGCTTAACCATAATAAGAACGCCATTTGTCAGTTTTCTGTTAGAGTTATAAATCCCCAAGTTAATTAATTTATAAAGAGAAAGAAGCCCTCAAAATTTGTTGTTTTGGAAGTCTTAGCTCATGATCAGTTAGGTCTATGACAATTGTCCTATGCTGGCACACTACGACAGTAGCGTGCACCAGAACAAAATAATCCAGCTCATCATTGGATAAAAATAACAGAAGAGAAAGGACTGGGGTCTTATATTCCTTTCTATGGATACCAGGATCAGGTCAACATTTTAACACATGTAGCATGGGAGTGTTGTGTACTTCTCTGTCTAAACTGAAGCATTCCTGAATGAATTCCTAAAGAACCAAGACTTCTTTCCAAGGTTAAAAACACAGGAAATAACTTCTAATGGAAAAAGGTTGGTGGTAGTTTCCAAATGCCACTCTAGTTACAAGGAATGCAGAGAACTATTCATGTTGGGATGGCTTCTTAGTGACAAATAAATCTTTGGATCACCCAAAGCCTATATAAATAACCCCTCATTGATACTCCTGTAAGGAACCCTTCACTGATACCCTGGTATACTAAGCTACATGAGCAGAATTGACTTTTCTTGTCTTTCATCAGTATCCTGTCTGGAGTGACTAGATTCTTGTCCATGTTTCCTTGGGAAAAGTCACAGATCAGGGTCCTTTGCACTGAAAACTCTAGCAAGAATAAAATTAGTCTACATCTTATGAGATATCTAAGTATCAAAGTAACATGCAAAATGTTCAAGATGTTATATTCTGAGCACAGAATATAACAAAAATATCTCACATGTGGAGAACAAGAGAAAAGAGAATACCTTTTGATTGCAAAAATGTGGGAAAATATAATAGAAATGTTATAATCTCAATAAAGATATCAAACATATTATAACCATGTTCTAAGCGAGAAGTAAAGATACTCAAGCAATAAGTAGAAAATAAATATATCAATCAAGAGAATTAACATGTGAAAGACAAATTATGAAATGAATAATGTGACACCTAAAAGAGACAGGTCAGTATGTGACTGAGTAAGAAAATGCAGATTTAAAAAAAGTGGGAAGATAAACTGAAGGCCAATCAGGAGATGTGACCCGTTCTAAAGATGGATGAGAAGGGTGACGAGAATGAATGGTGCCTCAGAGACCTGACAAACAACATTGAAAAGGTGAACTCTGAGGATGGAAAGCATAGTATATGACAGAGAATACATACCAGAAGAAAAAAATCTTGAATATATCCTATATCTTGGGAAAAGCACTAGGGAATCAGAGAAAGTCCAGGTTGAATCAATTCTCAAAGTCTATACCAAGCAGTTAAGGATGCATTTCAAATGGGCAATACTGAGTGTTAGCTCTAGGAACGGCATTAGCTAAGAAGAACTAGGCAGAATATTCAATTGATGCTAGAAGACATAAATCCAGAATTCTGAATCCACTGGAAAGCTTTGAGTAAAACTAAACGTGGTACCAGTAAGAAAACTACCACAGAAATAAAGAAAAAATAGTGAAAATGGAAAATTCCTGATTTAATATAATGTTATTCCCGTATTGGTTTCTTTCAGCTGGGAGTGTAACATTTAGGACAAAGTATCTGTATGTGGTATCCATAGACATGTGTCTATATATTCACATGACAGGAAATGCTAGAAGGGATTTTTAGAAAATACTACTATATGTTCATATACAGTACAGCTATGTTACATAAATATTAAATGAATGAATGAATGAGTAAATAAATAAATATAAATGGCAAAAATACTATGATATCCAACCATTAGTTAATGCTTATTATTGTGCAAGTATATTAATATCCAGAAAAGCAAAGTAGACTTCAGAACTAGGACATTGTAAAGAATAGTAAATGTACATTAAGTAATATAATATTCAATTCACTAAAAAAATGCAATAAACATATTTTTAATCAGAAGACAAAGCAAAGAGGAATGCGGGAGGGATTATGTGAGGGGAAAACTGGCAGGAGAGGGCCACAATTGAGATGTGAATAAATAAATGAATGAATGAATGAATAATCAAATATGAAGCTAATATTCTGGAAAGTCAAAATAAAAACATCATAGTTTGTGATTTCACAGAGCCTTCTTTCAATCACTGAAGGGAAAACAGGAAAGAAATAACAAACCAGAAAACATTTAAAGGAACTGAAGATCACTTTCACCAGCTGTATCTAATACTTACTGGATACCAGTGATACATTGCTGTGTATGTCTTCCATGCATATATAGGGTATTCATCAATATAGGTGATATTAGTGCTACTTTGATGACTAGAAATAAGAACATTAATGTATCATAACTATATATGGATTATAATTTTTAATTAACTGCAATGACATTAAACATTATCACATATTTCATTTTATGACATCTAAATATATTTTTCCTGATGATGTCTCTGGAGCTTATTCTCATGCTGTTGGTCTTAGCTCACATACTATCTCTTAGGAGTCTTTGTTGAATATAATCCCATATCCTGTCTTTGTATACCACCCAGTTTCCTTCCCTAAGGGACCATTCCACAAGCTACCACAGTGCATTTGTTCACTGGTTTATTGTTTCTATATTGACTACACTGGCATGCAGGTTTATATTAAAAGGAGTTTATCTCATGATCTTTACTATTCACACATGTTTAAGCCAAGACAGTTAAGTAATTTTGAAAAAAACAAAATATGGACTGATATTCAATGCAGGACTTGTACAGTGGTGCAATGTCTACTAGGATGAATTTAGACTGTTAAATTTCAAAAGTTCATATAAAGAAGCACAGGAGAGTGTTTGTGATGGTGCCATTTACGATATATCAAATTGTTGATTTTATTACATTATTATTATTATTACATCCAGGAGCGTGTGTTACATTTATAGACATTTGTCTATCTTCGCACACATCAGGCCTTAACCTATTGAAAAGTGTCCAATCTTAGCTGAAACCTGTCTAGCACTCATTGCAGAAGTTCCATAATAGAAGACAGATGGCAGATGAGAGAGGTAAATAAAATCATTAAACGCTACTCTTTCACCATTTCAAGCTACACAATTATGCTACTTATGTGCTTTCAGTAATCACTCATTAGCAGTGATTCTGGTAAGTATTTTAAGAGTGTGGCGTTATTATTACCCTTAAGTTGGAGATGAACAATTATTATTCAAGCATTCATCTTATGCATTCTCCTTCCCAACTAAGGGATGCAGGCACAATGTTTTTTAATATAATTTAAAAGGAAAATATGAGTAGCAAATGTAGGAATTTAAAAATTTCCCACTCCAATAATCAAACATTTTGGGAGAAACTGTAGGTTAGAAAAGAATAAAGCTGTTTTGCTCATTAATTTAGCTTTCAAATTGCTCAACCTTATGTATAACAAACTCATTTTTTTCAAGGTTATGCTTATTGAAGAACAATTTAAGGAAACAACGTTGTCTGAGAAAAGACTTGGTCATATTCAGATTTTTCCATTCAGTATTGGAACTTAAGTTATGGCAACTGGCACAGTAGCTAATTTTGGCAACACAGAAAGATACAAAATAATCATAGAAGCAAGCTTCTAGGCATGACTATGGGAGATTATCTAGATTACGTTAACTGGTGTGGGAGGATGTGTCCTAGATGTGAGCTGTATCACTTCATCTTCTACATAAATAGAAGCTTGGCTGAGCATAAGCACATCTCCCTCGAACTTCTCTTTAGAGATGCAACATAACAAGATCTCTTTTATAACCTCCTACCCACATGATTCTTCTACCATGATTGCTTGTTCCCTCAAACTTTAAGCCCAAGCAAATCCTTCCTTCATTTATTTGACCACAGCACTGAGAAAAGCATGCAATACAGAACTGACTAGATAGTGTATATACCATTAAATATTCTTTGGAGGAAGAAATGTGGAAGACTCTGAAACTTCAGTCTAAAATACACGGTGAGTTATAAGCATTGATTAGTGAACTTCTCTGGTTAGAATTTGGAAGGTCAAAATGCATAGAGATACAGGGACTATGCAGGCTAATATAGGGAGTCTTCAGACTGAATGCAGACTCTCTGGGGAATGGCAACAGATGCCAATCTGAATAATGTCTGACAAAGAACCTGTCTGCATTCTACCTAGGACCTGACGACTTCAGTGAGGTTGATTTAAAAAATAATGTGGTAATTTGTTTGACAGAGAATATTTCAAAGTAGCATTGCATTTAGGGGTATCACTAATTATTTGTCACTTCTCTGATCTAGATCCACACTGAAAGCAAAAGGGAAACAGTAAAATATGATAAATATTCATTTCAGTGAGGAAAATTGTGTGAACAAATTTAAAGTTGTGGAAGAGGAGAGTACAGACAAGGGAGTATCTGTAGTTGTTTATGTGATTCATAGCAGGATAAGATAAAACCTAATGCTTTGCATTAGGAGAACAGGACATGCTCTGAGGACAAGAGTCCACACATCTATGGCTCCATGTTGTGAAAACTCAAATACACTGGAAAGAAGTGATGCTAATCTGAGAATGAATCTACAGGAATTTCCTGTTCAAAAACAGGCATTTAGAAGAGTGTTTTCTAAGGGTCAGCACATAAAGGCAGAAGAACTGTGCTTCAAAGTAGGGAGCCTCCATCCAGAGCAAGCAGCATCATACATATGGTACTGGTTGTATACATATAAAAGTGCAGGATAAGGTAACACAGAATCGCATACTGTTTCCAGAGAGCTACCAAGGCCTGCAAAATTGAGTCATGCTCTTACGTACCTGAAAGGAGGGGCTGTGGCAGCACTGTATGGCGCTGGGAAGGTGCAGAGATGAAACCAGAGCTGCAATATTGACTTGGAGATGCTGGAATCACAGAACTTCCATCCAGAAGAGTTGCAAGTCTGGAACAGGAAGATCACAGGCAGTGTAAGAGTGAGTGTGCAGCAGGTGGCAGAATTAGAGAGTTACTCTACAGAGTGACTCAGGCACTTGGAGTCTAGGTGATTGCATTATGAGTACCACATATCCAACATGTATCTATCTTTGCCTGTCTTTGCCCCTTTCATATTTTCAATATGTCCCCATTCCTTTCTAAATTTTCTTGCCTTTGTATGTTGGAAATATATCACTTTAATTGTTATCTATTATTTAATGGGCCTCACAATTATAAAATTGTCTGAATCTTTCAGTAGTGACTCTGTCCTTAAATTTATTTGTGAACAGTGTTGAAAGTTTTAAAGACTAAGGGTACATTTGAAGGTAGACTAAATGCATTTTGTGTTTTGAGACAGCTACAAGCCAATGGGAACCAAGAATAGAGGGTTATGATTTTAAAATCCATATATTTGAATGTTGGGTTGATAAGGGATAGACTTGTGATGGCTAATATTGATTGGCAACTTCACAGAATGGTGACTCACCAAGGAAACAAACCTTTGGATTTGTCTTTGTAGGATTATATAGATTAGACAAATTGAGGGCAAATGTCATACCTTAAATAGGTGCCCATTAGATGTGTCACAGAATTCACAAAAAGAAGTAAATTCCCTGAAAAGGAAAATTGTTTTCTGTTCCATGATTTTGCATGCAGTATGATCAGCTGCTGGTTCAAATTTCTGCTGTTATGAGTTATCCATGAGTCCAAATAAATGAGCTCTCCATTTATTGCCTTTGATAGGTATTTAATCACAGCAAAACTTAAAATTATGAGAAATGTTTGCATAAAAAGAGATATATTAAGAAAAATGTACAGGCTAATAGGATGGGTGGGAAGAACTGGAGTGTAGATTGAAAGAAACATTCAAATCAATGATTTTCTCAATGTATGGTCTCTGGGCCAGTGAGAGCACAAGCCTGTTTCATGGAAGGACTTCTTAGAAATACAAATGCTGTAAATGGGACCTTGGATTTTACCATCCTAAAATTTTGAAAGTGGAATTTATAATTTTTAAGGATTCTGATGAAAAACTGGGTTTGAAAATTCTCAGCTGAGAAAGGCTTTTGAGTTATACTGTCAGTAGTAGAAAATTATTAATTGTGCCTTACCAGAGCTATCTGCAGTAACATCTCCTGCAGATGTTAACCTTGTTCAGGAAGCTAAAGTCTAAAAGCCCTGACATATTTTGATATAATATTCCAGTGGCAACGACAGGGAACATCTGTATCCTCACTATTTGTTCTAAATTCATCAGAGGGAGAAGCTAGCTCCTACACTTGCTTCTAAGATTCAGATACAGATTTCTCATGAGTTGACAAGGATGATGTAACAGTGGAGAGCAACATGGAATGATCAGCAGTAGTTCTGCCTTTCCTGTGAGGCTTATTTTCTGACAGTTCATCTTTGGTCCCTTCGTTAAGACCAAAAATCAAGTATGGCCCGAGAAATCTAACCTTCCTCATGCATATGCATGACTAGTTAACATTATTCCTCTGAACAAGATGCCCAGTCATTATAAACACTGGTGATTCATATCACTGATGAATAGAGGAGAAAATGTTTAGAAAAATACTAAGTCAAACGTGGCAATTCCTCAGACTCGTTATATAAACATCTCATGACTAGTACCTGAGACTTCAGTTGTTAACGTCCCCTAGGTGACTATATTGTACATCCAAGGGCAAGAACTATTGGTACAAAAGAATACACCTTTGGAATAATAAAAGCTTACTGAGGCAGATGTGTTGGAACATAAAAATCATTAGAAAATGAGCAAAAAATATTGTAATAGAAATTATGGGTTATAATGCTTATATCAAAGAAGATTATTTTATTAAATTATTTACAGAACTTTATGTAAGTCCTAAATAACTTTACATTTATAAAAATTAGAAAAGTAAAAACTAATTTTAAGATAAAGCTTCAAAAGCTCCAGAGAAGAGGACCTTTCTCTGAAAAACTAGACCTGATGAATGTGTTACATAGTTGTTCAGATTAAATTCATCAGAAAGAAAGAGACAATGTTGAAACAGCAAAAGAATTTCAAGAGACATATAGGGTAAACCTACAGGAGAAATCTACCTGAGGACCCAACTATGCCACTCCTAGACATAGAGCCAAAAGATGCTCCAATATATAACAAGGACATACGCTCCAATATGTTCATAGCAGCCTTATTTATAATAGCTAATTATAAATAACCCTGGAAAATATAAAATAACCCTGGAAAGAACCCTGATGTCCTTCAACAGAGGGATGGATACAGGAAATATGGTACATTTACACAAAGAAGTATTACTTAGCTATTAAAATCAATAAATTCATGTAATTCTTAGGCAAATGGATAAATTAGAAAATGTCATCCTGAGTGACCCAGTCACAAAATAACACACATAGCAGGCATTCACTGATAAGTGGATATTAGCCCAAAGCTCAGAATACCCAAGATACCATTTGAAGCTAAAGAACAAGGAAGACCAAAGTGTGAGTGCTTCAGTCCTTCTTAGAAGTGGGTAACAAAATATTCAAGGGAGGAAATACTAAGACAAAGTGTGGAGCAGAAAACTAAAGGAAATGCCATCCATAAACTGTCCCACTTGGGGATCCATCACAAATTCAGACACTAAACCCTGATACCAGTGTAGATGCCAAGAAGTGCTTGCTGACAGGAGACTAATATAGCTGTCTCCTGAGAGAAAGTCTCTGCCAGAGCCTGACAAATGAGGTGGACATTCACAGCCAACCATTAGACTGAGCACCAGATCCCCAATGGAGAAGTTAGAGAAAGGACTGAAGGAGCTGAAGGGGTTTGCAATCCCATAGGGAGAACCTCAAAATCAGCTAACCAGACCCCTGCAGAGCTCCCAGGGACTAAATCATCAACCAAAGAGCACACATGGAGGGACCCATGACTCCAGCCTCTTATGCAGTAGAGGATGGCCTTGTGGGGTATCAATGGCAGAAGAGGCCCTTGGTATGGTACTGGAAGGCTCAATGCCCCAGTGTAGGGGAATGCCAGGGCAGAGAAGCAGGAGTGGGTGGGTGGGTGGGGGAACACCCTCATAAAAGAAGGGGAAGGGGGAAGAATAGGGGATTTTGCAGGGGGAGGGGGACTGGGAGAGGGAATAATATTTGAAATGAAAATAAATAAAATATCCAATAAAAAAGAAAGAAAGGAGTAGAAAGAAGAATAGATGAAGAAATAGCAGGAGGATCAAATGGATTGGTGCTTCTAACTGTATCTCTGTCTACATTTAATTAAAAGATGACAGTAATATGTTAGTTTCCTATGTACAATTATTGTTTTACTTTGTTCTCTAAAATTTACTACTTTTATTATTTAGCTGTCTTTGTGGTGGTGCCTGAGTAGGCGTGGGCACATATGCCACAGTGCACATTTGTATGCTAGAGTACAACTGTTGGGAGTTGGTTTTCTTCTGCCGTATGGGTCCCCAGGCATCCAGCTCAGTTCATGAGGCTGGACAGCAAGCACCTTTCCCTACTGACCCATGATACCAGCCCCAGAAGAAATACATTTTTGATATTTGCATGGATTCGATACTTTTCAAAGCTCAATGAAAAAAAAGCCCTAAGATCTTAGAAAATATCTGAAGGATATCTTGTCTTTTTCCCTCTGAGATATCAACAGAAAGCATTTCATTGCCACAGATAATTTTAAAAATCCATTTATGTCTCAATCAGATCGCATTGGGTCCCATATGGCCCTGATACACAAATGCACATATTTGGTTTGATGCTTGTCAGTATTTTAAAGAGATAGTGAATAAACAGATTAATGGAGTTTGCTCACTATTTAAAGATATATTTCAGGGTATAACCTGTCACTTTCATGGAATATTTTTTTTCCTGCAATGAAGAGTTTGTTTTTTCCTTTTTTATCAGTGTTCGTGAATATTTTCATTTGATTCATAAGCTAGGGGTGTGTGCATGTGTACACTTAGACTAAGATATAATTTGTTTCTCATGGAGTTTATGGACTAATTTGTGGGTAACTTTTACGTGAAATGGCCTTTACTGACAATTTGCGAAAATTTTGTCCTAAAATCATGTTGTGTCTGCCTGACACCACTCTTTTCTTCATAGTTCTATGTTTTGAAATAACCTACTTGTTTTGGTTGTATGTTGACGGAAAATAAATTCAGACGACATTTAGTATATAATTTAAATAAAGTATTAGAATATAAAATACTAGTTTATGAAGTTAGAGTAGCTTTATTATGGTATTATAATATGTAGTATATATGAAAATTAAAGGAAGATTAGGTTAGGGTTAGGATTAGGGGTAACAGCACAAACATCAATTCTATTATGTAAAAAATCAAGCAACTAAAACTCAAATTTAAATATTTTAAAGAGAATAAAGTCTACACTGAGTGAAATACTTTAAATAAGTATAAACAAATTAATGAATTGGTAATATATAAAATAAGCCTACAAACCAGCCAGTTAAAAGTTAACAAATGAGCCGGGCGGTGGCGCACGCCTGTAATCCCAGCACTCTGGGAGGCAGAGGCAGGCGGATCTCTGAGTTCGAGGCCAGCCTGGTCTACAGAGCGAGTTCCAGGACAGCCAGGGCTACACAGAGAAACCCTGTCTCGAAAAAACCAAATCCAAAAAATCAAACCAAAAAAAAAAAAAGTTAACAAATGAATAGAATATAGAGGATGAATTGGTGTTAGAAAAAGTATGTAAAAGATAGAATATCAGAAAATTTTAATTATATGAAAATACTTATAGCAATAACCTTATGAAGAGATAGTTATTTAAAACCACAACCTGATTCTTTTTGTAGCAATTAATGGTAATATAAAATACCTGGTTATTAATAATCACCAGAGACTGGAAGATATTAACATGATGTCGATAGACTGGGTTTACAAGAGATTAAAAACATGGGAATATACCTTGATATGCCTTTTTTCCCATGGGGATATACCTTAATGAATGTCAAGATATATAGTACCCGTGGATCTACAGTTAACTACCAAAATGAGAGATGTACAAGATTATGAATCTCAAAACCCATCCCTATATCTTACTCTATGGTTGTTCTCCTACAGGTGGTGGTGTCATAAACATAAATCATAGACTTAAACATGGTGGCAAAAATTGCTCCAAGGATTATATTTACTATGACTTTTATATGAGGACTCATTGCAACCTCTCATGTGTTAAAGACATTGTCGTCCACTTCTGGCAATATTTCAGGATGTTTCAGAAGTCACAGAAATTGCAACTCAGTCAAAGACATAGACTACTAGAATATGGAGAGATACATGTTGGCTTTTCTGTGCTTATGTTCCCTGTCTTCCACAGAATAATCCTCTTCAGCCTCACCCATCCATCATCACAATTATCTGTCCAATCATAGGCCTTAAAGCAGTGGATACAAGGGCCGTGGACTGAAATCTCTAAAACTAAGATAAAAATAATCCATTCCAGCTTTTTTTATTTATATTTTTTATTTACATTGCAAATGATTTCCCCTTTTTTGGGTCCCCACTACCCACAAGTCCCATAAGCCCTCTTCCGTCCCCCTATTCTTCCATCTACCCCTTCCCACTTCCCTGTTCTGGAATTCCCCTATACTCTTGCACTGAGTCTTTCCAGAACCAGGGGACACTCCTCCATTCTTTTTGGACATCATTTAATGTGTGGATTATGTCCTGGGTATTCAAAGTTTCTAGGCTAATATCCACTTATCAGTGAGTGCATACCATGATTGATCTGTTGAGACTGGCTTACTTCACTTAGTATGATGTTCTCCAGCTCCATCCATTTGTCTAAGAATTTCATGAATTCATTGTTTCTAATGGCTGAATAGTACTCCATTGTGTAAATATATGACATTTTTTGTATCCATTCCTCCGTTGAAGGACATCTAGGTTCTTTCCAGCTTCTGGCTATTACAAATAGGGCTGCTATGAACATAGTGGAGCATGTGTCCTTATTGAATGCCGAAGAATCCTCTGGATATATGCCCAGTAGTGGTATAACAGGGTCCTCAGGAAGTGACATGCCCAGTTTTCTGAGGAACCGCCAGACTGATTTCCAAAGTGGGTGCACCATCTTGCAATCCCACCAGCAGTGGAGGAGTGTTCCTCTTTCTCCACATCCTCGCCAACACCTGCTGTCTCCTGAGTTTTTTGACCTTAGCCATTCTGACTGGTGTGAGGTGAAATCTCAGGGTTGTTTTGATTTGCATTTCCCTAATGATTAATGATGTTGAACATTTCTTAAGGTGTTTCTCAGCTCTCCGAAGTTCTTCATGTGAAAATTCTTTGTTTAGCTCCGTACCCCACTTTTTAATGGGGTTATTTGGATCTCTGGGTTCTATTTTCTTGAGTTCTTTGTATATATTAGATATTAGCCCTCTGTCGGATTTAGGGTTGGTGAAGATTCTTTCCCAGTCTGTTGGTTGACGTCAACCAACAGACTGGGAAAGAATCTTCACCATTCCAGCTTTTAAGTTGTTTCATCTGTGTCTTTCCACAGCAATGAATAAACCTGACTAATACACTTGTTTCATAGAGAGTGAAATATCATGACATTCACAAAAGGAAGGAAAAGAAATGGTTTTTATGTGGAAAGCTGCAAATATGTGCTATCCAATATTCTTAAGAATAATGTCTACATAGAACCCTCGGCCCTAAATAGGGCGTCTCCAAGAAATTCTCCCATAAGAACTCAGTGAACCATCAGAAAGGAAGCCAAAAGAGTGTAAGAGTCAGAAGGGGTGAAGGATATCACGACCTTCTAAATCAACATGATAAAAGCTCCTATGATATTTAACTGCATTTTAAAATAATTCTTTTAGGAAGATTTTATAAGCCAGTCCAATTCAAACCTGTGGATGGATGTTAAAAGGAATTTTTCCGCTTTCCTCAAAGAGACAGATGGAGCATGCACAGGGTCTGCATGGGTCGGCACCAAGTACTTGCATATATATATATATATATATATATATATATATATATATATAATGGTTTCCACTTCAGTACTTCTATGGGACTCCTGAGTGTATAAACAAATGGATCCCTCATTCTCCATGGCTTTATCTCATTCAACTTTGATGTGGTAACTTTTGGTATATATTATTATATTTTGTCTTGTTATGTTTTAAAAATGAAAAGTTAACACCTGTCACTTATACCTGCCAGGAGAGGTAAAAATCAGTCTTTGCCAATAAAGTGACACTCACTATATATACACACAGTCAAACACCCCTACAAGACAGGTCACATGTCCAGGAGTTGACTAACATATACTAGATTCCAACGTTTTGTTTTGTGTTTTAGTGTATTTTTGGTTGGTTAGTTTGTGTGTGTGTGTGTGTGTGTGTGTGTGTGTGTGTGTGTGTGTGTGTGTTTGGCTTTGTTTTATTTAATTGGCTTATAGGACTCTGTGGTTATATTGGTTTTTGTTTTGTTCTTTTTATTGAGAAACATGATAAATTTGGATGAGTAGTAAGGGGAAGAGGCTCTGGAAGGACTTGGGAAAGGGAAAATATGATCAAAATATATTTAAATTTAAAAATTGTTTTGAGTAACAAATAAAATAATTGAAAAGAGTAATATCTCTATAAGTTTGTATTGTGTCTCCTTGGTTATGCACTGGAGAAGGGCTCCGGGGGCAGAAGCTACTGAGTATGCTGGCTAGGTTTAAACTAACTTGACATATACTAGATTCATTAAGGGGAGAACCTGAATGGAGAAGATGCCATCAGTAGATTGCGCTGCAGTCATGTTTGAAAGGCATTTTCTTTTTTTTTTTTTATAAGAAAATCTATTTTAATTTTTTTTAACTAATAATACTTTTAATAAAATTAACTTCTCCATAGCACATTTAATACAGTAACCATCTCCCTTCTTGGATTCTCTGCATTGTGTGCAATATCACTTTGATGATCATTCATGGGTCTGTTTTATTTCCCACCTTTTCTTTGCATTTGAAATCTTCATCGATGAGATGTACAACTTACATGATGCCTCAAATTAATTCTGACCTCAATCCTAATTTATTTTCTTTTGTTTTTTTTAATTTGGTATATTCTTTATTTACATTTCAAATGATTTCCTGTTTTCTGGCTTCCCATTCCCCAAAAGTCCCATAAGCCCTCTTCCCTCTCCCTGTTACCCCGTCTACTCCTTCCCACTTGCCTGTTCTGGTATTCCACTATACTGCTGCACTGAGTCTTTCCAGAACCAGGAGCTAGTGATTGATGTGGGAGAGCCTGCACCTTTTATGGGAGGGACAGCCTTTGGGCTGGCAGTCCTGAGTCTAAAAGAAAGCAGTTTGAGCAATCCAGTATGTAGCATTCATTCAAGTCCATTAGCTCCTTCCTTCAGGTTCCTGCTCAATTTGAGTTCTAATCCTGACTTTTTTTTATGATAAAGAGTGCTGTGAATGTAAAAGCTAAAGAAAAGACTTTTTTCCCCCAATTTGCTTTTGTAGTGGTGTCTTATAGTAGGAATAGTAACCCTAACTAAAACATTGCGAAAAATCATCATATATGACTGCAGTGTCTGTAGGGATATAGAAGATGCTATCTTAACAGCACCTTACAGAGGATAAATGGTTGGCTGGAAATGAGAGCAAAGGGAGAGAGGTTTCTTTTTCACTTAATATATTCTCCATCTTCAGATTATACCTCATTAATATATGTCATCCCCATTCCACTCTTTCTTCCACGTATCAAAAATATTATTTATAGGAAAGATATCAAGTGACAACATTTTCAACCATACTATAAAATTAAAATCTACAGAAGCCTATAAAAATCATATACCCAAGGGCAATTAAGTAACTATTTGGGGAGGGCCTATATATGTATATATGTATATATATATATGCATATACATATGCAAATGTATTCATATAATACTTTTATATTTAAATGAATGCAAATTTGTCCTAATATATTTGATATACATTTAGAATAATACAGCATATTTTACATGCAAAAATGTGTGCACGCGCGCGTGTGTGTGTGTGTGTGTGTGTGTGTGTGTGTGTGTGCATATTAAAATCCCCTTGGAGATTTTTAATTGCTAGCTGAATTTAAAACCACTAGGATAGAGTATTCAGAGAATTCACATGGAGAACCCAGAACTCTAATTTGAAAGCTAAGTTAGTCCTATGAAGATGTATATCAGTGGGCTGAAGTTTAAAATGCACTTACACATTTTAGCAATGAGCTAAAAAAGAGCAGGGAAATAGGTAGACAAAGGAAAGATGTAAGTGTTAAAGGTGGCTGATTGTTTTGAGTAAAAGAAATACACATTTATTATATTTATTATGGCCATTATGGCAGGGTATGTGACATGACAGGCGACATGGTAGTTAAAATAAATAACCAATTAGTCATTAAAAATTATAGTTGATGAATTTCCTTGCATATATGGCACATTTCAGAGAATGACTAACTGTATCCAGCCATTAAAATGCCTTGTGCAAAACACTACAGACTCAGGCCACTGTCAAGCTAACAAAAGCTCATTGATTTTGTTTACAGACAGAAAAAGATGACACTGTCTTGGGCAAGGCTACATTTTTCAGCACACAATCAAACCACAGGTGATAGACGGGTCCTGAGCTTGTTCTTAAGGCGGCACCTGAATTTTAATACAGTTCCTTTAGGAAGATTTTGTAAGTCCAATCTTACAAAAGTCCACAGTCCAATTCAAACCTGTGGAAGGATGTTAAATGGAACTTTTCCCCCTTCCTATCCACAGGTACATGTTTAAAGAATTTCACAATTCATGTTTTTAACAGGTTTCTGAGATCTGCCTGTGGCTATGCCATAGAACACTCAGGAGAAATTGTGGAGCTAGAAATCCAATGAACCTCTTTACTATGATTCTCATCTATGGGTATGAGTGGCATCTAAATCGCGAGTGGGGTAACTAATTTATTCCTGAGTGATAAAACATTTGATCTGAAATTCAAGTTATTTAACTTTATTATATGTTCTAGAAAGAGGAGTATTTCAAATTCTTAGAGTAGTAGTACATTGATATATTATGGTCATACCCAGTGTTTCAAAATATTCTCTGTGACAGTTGCAGGCAAAATGGTTGTCACATGGGAGAATGAAGTAGACTAGAAAGCTTTTTAAAGTAGTGCTTACTGGGTCAGGAGTGAGGGACTCATCTTGTGCAAAGAAGAGATGGCCACAAAAGGTCAAAGCCATTTCTATGTACCTTGAAGTACAGGAGGTCAAAGTGAAGAGACATATACTTCAAGGACGCTCTGAAATTCATATTAATGCCATAGAACACTGAGGCCAACTACTGAAGGATAGTCCCAGGGGCTATGTTGAAGACAGAAAGTGTAATGCACTTGCTAAGATTACTTTTGCTTAAAAAAAAATCAGTGAAGATAAGAATTTCCATTTTCCACTGACTCACACACGGTGGCTGGTGGATTGTAGCCCACAAATATTTGTTGTAGAGATTGCTAGATAGGGGCATTTGTCCATAGTGCATGAGATACACCCTAAAATGAGTCCCCAAATTAACCAGTGATACAGAGATTAGATTTCTCTGTGGACTCTCCCGGGATAGGCAATCAGAAAGGGTTCAAATTGTAGCCTTCCCATAGAAATATGTGGTGCTTTTACGTTGTTTGTGATATAATTATTTAGCAATTTTTATAAATCCCTAAATACCCTCAAGCCTATCAATTTTTTAAGAGTAAAAACAGGGTTCTACTATGTAGCACAGGCATTTTGGAACCAGTGTCCTTTTGTTTCAGCCTCTTGAGTGCTGGAATTAAGAAGTAGCATGACTTCTAGTCCAACCATAGCACTTTTAAAATATTATTTATTTATTATTTTTATTTTGTAGGATGTGTTTGTTTCAAATATGTAGTCATTTTTGTCCTTCAAGAACCCAAAGCACCTTGGTGCAACCTGAAAGCTTGGGGCTGGTGGTCTGTACAGCTACTCTTAGGTAGCCCTAGCACTATGCCTGCTTTATTCACAATAGCTAAGAGATGGAAACAACCTAAATATTCTTCAGTTGTTTAATGAATAGTGAAAATGAGACATATGCAAAGGATGGGAAATGATTCAACTGTAAAGAGAATCACTGTCCTGAAATTTACATGTAGATAGATACAACCGTAAACAATTTAATGAGTGATATATGTCATATGCTTTCTAATCTGTGGCTCCTAGTTTCAGATGCTGAATATATAACATGTTGCAACCATAGCAGCCATCAGTAGTAAACCTTGGACCATTAGGAGGGGAGCAATAGACAGGGGAATAGGAGAGTAAAAGTAATTTAAGGGGATGTGAAAATGGACAACATTGTCAAATGGAAGGTAGGCGGAAGATCAAAACAATTTAAGTAAGAGAATACGGAACATCCAATAAGGATGTTTAAACAAGTTGTGAGGAATCATATTAACTATTTATCTAAATTTGTACTTGATATTTGTCTGTCTGTCTTTTGGATGAAGATTTTCTACTCTGGCTGGCAATGCTTATTCGAAAGCCATAGGCAAATCATAAAACCCCTAACTTCAGGCATTCGAATCCACTTTATGATTTGTTTGTTATGGGAGTCCATGAAATTTCTGAAATAGTATAGACTAGTCCCTAGTCCCTAGGTGGTCTGCCAGAGGTCGAAGTAAAATCTTCATCGCTAAAAATCTATTTTCTAAGTAACAGTTTAAGGATCAGGACAAAGAATTGTAGAGTTTTTCCAAACAGAGAGAAAAGTATTTATTGTAAAGTGCCAAGCTCTATCAATGGAAGTAAGGAAATTCAGAGTCTGGCTGTGCTTTTCCCAGTATCTCTCGCAGGAGATAGTTATTCAGAGGGTTTTCTACCAAAACAGATATCATGGGTTGACTGCATTTCCAAAAGATTAAAACAAAAGATTTTAAAAAACCCTCTAGTTCTGTGTCAAAAGGAAAGTTATGGATGTAAAAACAAAGGCATTCTAGTTTCTTTCTTGTAGTCTTGTAGTCTTGTCAACTCTTCTACATCACTCTAAAAAAATGTCTTCATTGAATACACATGCGATGATAACTTCTGTAATTTTGTGAAATAGTTATTCTCTCTTTTGCAATGTTATATTTTAATCACTGGAATGTCTGTACTAATAAAAGAAAATAATAGAAAAATATTTTCTTCTCTGGATTTGCTTCCTTTCTGGTGAATTCATTTAGGGATAGGAGAGCATGGGGACCACTACCACTAGATGTCACTGTTATCAGACCATTTCCTGAGCTACAGATTCCTTTTTTCACATTCCCAGACTTCCTAGACTTTGCAAGAAATTCTTTCTGGCCATATTAATTCCATCTAATCTCTTGTTTGCTTGTTTAGTCAAAGGTTACTAACTGCTAAATTTACATCCTTTCTTGTGTCCCTTTACAAATGAGCAAAACAATTTTTGGTGCAGAAAAAAATTACATCCCCGGGATTTAAAATTTGCTATCATTTTATTAATTAGGTGATGGTGTCTTGGCGAGTCAGTCAGTTTATTATTTCTTAAGAAAGATCTTGTACCAAGTTTTTGTCTCATTAGAGAGCTGCAGGGCCAGACAGATTAATGCACATATGCTACAACATTAATTAGAGAGTCAGATTTTCACACAATAGATAATTTGATTGTGACAATGGAGACAGCAATTAATTGAGTCTCCTTTAGAGAGCATCCAAGGGGCCTGAGTTGAGGAGAGAGCCCGCTACAATTTGCTTGAGTCAGACGCAAAGGGACACTAGAATTATAGGATTACTGAGTTAGAAAGACTTCAGAGGTTTTCCAGTTGGGCTAGGTTTCTCATCCATACCCCAAACTGAAACAGAAATTTCAGTGAAACCCCCAAACACTGGTCTATAACAATACATAATTTGTGGCTCAGTGGAGGTTTCAGCCATTATATTCCAATTATATTTCTTTGTATAAATTTGCTAAAGATGTTTTGGCCACTAAAGGGCTATGTTACTATTATACACCACATAATCCATTCAACTTTTTTTTCAAATTATCTCTCTTTAAGGCAATTTGCAAACGCCAGGGCTTAATTAAAAATATCAGCAATCAACTCCTAAAATGCCCTTAATAATAGAGTTGTGGATTCAGAATAACAGGAGAGACTGAGTAGTCAAACTTCCTTGTTAGCTGACATTTAAAAATTCACATTTAAAAAATGACATTTAGCAGATGAGATGACGATGCAAATGAAATCTATATTTAGGGAGGGGTGAAAAACAGAATCTAATTTCTAGTGATTATGTATTCTCTTCTACCTCTGGAAAGTCAGCTTAAGTTTGCCCGATCCTTTATAAATATCTCTCATTCTTACATTCTCTCTTTCCCCAATACCCAGTCTCTCGCCTATCTATTCTTTCCTTCCACATTTCATTTTTTCTTTTGTTTTTTTCCAACAGAATATTTTTATTGTTGCTTGGGGAATTTTGCATTTTGCACTCCTATCGCATTTGCCTCCCAGGCCTTCCTTAATCATCCTTTGAGGAAAAAAAATCATTCAGTTTGTGTTATTTATACATTCCCTGGGGTGCGTTCAAAGTCAGTGGCCTATTCCCTAAAGAGAACTGAGCCCTTTTCCTCCTGCATCCTTGCATGTTATCTATATCCACTGTGGAAAGTAGCATCCCAGCATCCTACCACAGTACCGTTTTTATCAGGTCTCTCTTATGGCTTCCTGTCTAGACTTTCATAATATATTTTTGGGAAGGGGATGAGGTGGAAGTAGAATTGTCCACAGAAGTAAGTTTTCCATGTCCTTTCTCAGCCATGAAACCTTCTTTTCTTCTTCCCTATCTCTATTGAGAATTCAAAGATGTGGAAATATTTTCAATCTTCCTACATTGAGGCTCAGTTACTATTGATATGTAGGCTCCTGAAGATGTTATCAAAGCAGATTCCCAAATACTGTCAAAGTCGAAGTTCAAACTATTTTGATGGTTACCCTTACTTATACATCCAGGAGAGATCATCAATTCCTATTTTAAACTACTGAATTTTTTGGGGGGTGTGATTAGATATTCAACAGTAAAAGACTCAGTAGGCTATATATATTTAAACCAAAGACAGAAATGGAAAGCTTGGGGTGGAGAGAGAGAAGGAAGACGCAGATGTGGAGAGAGAGACGGAGAGATAGAGAGACAGAGACAGAATCAGAGATGGAGACAGAGACAGGGTGGGAGAGAGGGAAAGAGAGAGGGGGAGGGAGGGAGAAAGGTAGAGGGAGAGGAAGAGGTGGTCAAGGGAGAGGGAAAAGGGGAGGGGGAGGGAGGGGGAGAGGGAGAGGGGATGGGAGAGAGAGTTCTACAAATTGCCACATATAGCATTTCAGATATTTTCTCTGTATAAATATGGTCTTAGACTTGAATTTTATGTCTCATTTGTCATTGTTATCTAGTTTACTATCTTCTATTCTCATTTTTGCAAGGTTGATTTGTTTTGCCTTTATCTGCATTCTAAAGTATAAGTAAGAGACTCAGTGCTCAATGTTTAAGTACATATGCCTTGGTGAACAGATTCCATAGGCCATCATGTTTGAATATGCATATGGAGGAGACTAACCACAAAATGATTTTAATTTGCTAAAGTGTTGAACAGTAGCATTGAGCCTTTGCCTGCCCTTTAGCGTCTAGGATTTTGAGAGATGAGCATGTATCAGAATTATCCAGAAGTCTTCTTGACATAAGGCATGAGTTTGGCCTAATTATCCTCATGTTAAGGTCCAGTAAATTGAGTAGCTGTAGTATTCTAGGACATTTAAATTTCCTGTATCACTTACACACTATCAATCTCATTTTTGTAGCCAGCTACTTCCACAAAGTCACAAAAACAAGGAAAGACATGTTGCTTATATCAACTCAAGGCAAAGAATTGTCAAGGAAAGTAGAAACATAATTTATTACCCAAGATGTGGATTTCCCTCTGCCTGACACACATTTTTTCCTACCAGGTCGTTTTAATGCCTCTTTGCCATGACACTTTATATGGGAGATTTACTCTTTTCACAACCTAGACCATTTAAAAATTCTGAACCTGAGCCAGATAGTGACATTACTACATTTATTTTCAAGATGAACTGGCTCTCACTATGAAAGAGTTTGGACAAATGCTACTAATGGCTAGTGGCAATGGACAGGTTACTTGGATGTGTCCCATCTGTTTGCATATTGATCTTCTCCACTCAAGCTCTATCCTATATTCTCATTCTCTCAATATCTTCCAATATGTCTCTCGTACAATCTATCAACCCACTTCCACTACAAACAACCTGTTTATCAGGTATGCCTTCATTTGCTGCACTTGATACCCAATTCTTCCAGTGCATACTTTTTCCTCTTAAGTGAACCTTGGGCTTTGCTATATGGCTTATGTTATGGACTCTTTCCCTCACAGTTTGAAACACGTCATTCTACAGTCAAGATCATTGAGACAGCAAGAATGAAACTCATAACTGATTCAGGAAGTCTCTGAAATTGACCAGATTCACTCTTTAGTTCCCAAAAGCATGTAAACAATAACTACTAATAGGAGTGATTTCTAGACTTGATAAGCCTCAAGGAAAAGAGAAATCAGAGTAATTGCTTCAAAGAAACAATGAAAACCTGAGTTGCTTTGGAACAGCTTCAGACAAACTGAGTGACCTGGAAGGACAATCTTCAACCTGGAAAGATGCCCATAGACTGTACACAGTGCTCCAGGTTCCCAATTTTGGTTGCCTATGGCAGATTTTGGTGACACACCTTTCTTGTATTAATTTCTTTTCTTGTAAGTGTCCTTTCACACCTACATTCATATAAAAAACTCTAATCAAACTCATTGGTCCTCCAGGTCTGACTTTGGGATTATTTATATTTGGTCTCTTTTCTAGGGTATGTAGATATATGAATATTGTGTCTCCCCAAAAAAACTTTGCCACACATGCGTAGGGTCCTTTGAATGGTCAGAATGGATTCCCACCCCTTCCTATGCTCCATTCTTATCTCTAGTCACTCTGTATATTTTTATGCCCTATATGTTATTGGATCTTTAGAGAAAGTTTTTCTGTGCCCAGGTTGTTCTTCTATCCCATTCTCCTTCACTGAAGACATTCCCATCATCTGTTATTTTCTCGAGTCAGATTCCATTCTCATAGGGCAGCATTCGTTGAGGATTACTAAGCTAAGCTGTCACACTTAAATCTTTTCCCCAGCTTCCCATTGCAGAGCCTAGCTCTACCTTTTTATTTATATAGCTAGTCCTTCTAAAGTAAAGTAGAGATTTTATCACTTGGGTCTGATTCTATAGACTGACATGCCATTAGCTCTTTGTGAGGTGCTAGAACCAAAAAATCAGTGCAAAAAATCATCGTCCTGAACATGTGATGAAGGACTAGAGTCTTTCTCACACTCTAATGTCTCTACATTGAATTTGTCTTTTGACCCTCTGCCTTTTGTATGACCCAGCATGCTAATTTTCATTTTATCATTGAAAAGCATAAACTACCATCTGGTGATATTTTCATATTTGACCTTGATGGGAATTATTTAAACGTCCAATGGAAACTTCCTTCAGGATTTCACAGTTAGGTTCCCCAGCTGCTCCTTTGAGAAACCCATAAATCTCTTATGCCACTAAGCAGGATCCATGTCCCTTCTCTTTCCCAAGTCTACCATGGATAATTCATCTGTTTTCATCTTACCTGTGTCCTGAAAATATTTTATCAGCTGGTAGTTACTCTTGTCTCCTCATTATAATTACATGGCTTTTAGCATTGACCAAGCCTTACTAGTGTTTTTCTAAGTGGAAACCACAAAAATATTGGTATTTACATATTGATAAGTGTTTTCCACTTTTGTTGGGAATTAGTAGATGATAATCCAGAATGATTGAGGATGCAGTTAAAAGAGGGAAATGTCAAAAAGTCCAAACTCTTTGTACACTCTAATGATGTCATGTGTTTCATCTACTTAATATATATTTCATAAATATGAAAATAAGCAAGGATTGGTTATCAGGATGCTTCTAGCATACGGCTTTTCATTCCCTGTGTCTCTCTTACTAGGCACTGAATAAAATAGTACTCAGTAGTCCTGAATAAGCATTTATAGTTTATATGAGTGGCACTCAAGCAAGGAACTGGAGCTTGCTGAATTTGGGTTTGCTGAAGAGGAAGACATATTTCTGGCTAACAATCTTTTCCAGTTAACACTTTTTCACAACAGGACTAGATCTGGTCTTTGAAAACTGTGCACTTATATATAGGTTTCACTCTAAGTTTTACACATTTCAGAACTGCCACACATCTGACAACATGTGAGGCATCATATATTTAAGCCCTTGCAGCTAGAAAAATAATTATATTCAAGGTCAAGCCGAATTGCAAAAGGACTCATATGTGCAGAAGTTAAATTGGTGTTGCCTCAATGTTTGCTAAAAATAATGCAGTTCTGAAACACAAATATTTGGTTCACTCATTAGAGGACTATATATATGATAAGATTATCATAAAGGAGAACATTTAATATATGCATTATCAAAATCAACATTTAATATGAAATTTCATTTTGATATATGTGATAGTTAGTATATCAATATTCTATCTATATAAATCTATAATCATCTATCATGCATTATCTATCATCTTTCATCTAGTACCTATCTACCTATCATCTATTAATATGTCCCTACCAGACATATAATCTGTCTATATAAAGAAAACTTGAATTCCCTTTATTATAACATTTCTCTTTGCTTTCCTAACATTTATAAGATAATAAATCATATTGTGTATATTTTATACCATCTGAAATGGGAAGCCCCAAATAACTACAACTATTAATATATGAAAATGTATGCCTTTCAATATCACAATTCATAACATATTTTAAAATATAAAATTAGTGATTTATATGCTCATTATTCAGCTTGGTGACTTATAACCTAAAATATGTGTCTATTATTTTAGTGGTGAAATAGTAATATTATATGGTGATATAATAAAAAAGAAGTTAAAAGTGGCATAGATTATGTATCAAGTCCAAAAATATAGCTTTTATGTATAAAAACATGAATATCTTCAATTAAAAAGAGTAAGAAAACTTAATTTGGGCATATAAATTCATAGAGACACATAATAAAAATTAGGAAGAATTCACAAGAAAAGTATGATCCTTCTTAGAGTCAATGTAGATTCAGGAGCTAATTGCATCTTAACATCACAATGATCATTACTGTCATGATTAGAGATGGAAAACACAGAATCACAATCAACAAAATGAACAGGGAATATTCCAGCAGAAGACTCTCAAAGGAGAGATGGGATGAATAACCAGATTCTGTTGTAATTACCCAATGATGTTTGGAAATACCTGACCTGTAGTGGTGGTTAGTTAAATGGGATTAGACATTGCCTTTTGTCTACATAAGGCTGGTGTATTTTCCTTAATAACATGAATAAACTCAGAAAACAAAATGTCCAAAACTCTAGGACAAACTGAGGAAAATCCCCTTCTTTGGCAATAAATCTGGGTTTAAAAGCAAAGCTCTCTCAAAAACATCAGTCTTCGTAAAGATCTTTTCCCAATCTTTTCATGGCCATTTTGTCCTATGGACAGTGTGCTTAGCCTTTCAGAAACTTTGCAATTTTATGAGGTTCCATTTGTCAATTCTTTTTTTTATTTTAATTTTATTTATTGAAAAGGGAAGTAAAGGGAAGTAAAAACACTTTATGATAAAATTAAAGATTTACATGTAACATATTTCAGAAAACATGTTAAAATTGGCAATTTTCATGGAAAATTAAGGAGTAAAGTGGTAGACATGTAAAACATTGCTGAATTAATTGAAATATGAGATAGAACCATTTTACCATTTTATGATAGAATTAAAGATTTATGTGGAAAATAGTTCTGATAAAATTGTAGAAAATGTAGAAAAACATGTTAGAATTGAAGATTATCATGGAAAATTTAATATAGATATAATAATGGTAGACATAAAAGTATTCCTATGTTGATTAAAAGTGGAATTATAGACATTTTCTGATAAATTTGAAGATTTACGTGGAAAATATTTCTGATAAAATTGTAGAAATATATAGAAAAACATTAAAATTAAAGATTATCATGGAAATTATATAGATTAAATAATAGGCATAAAGATAATTCTAAGTTGATTGAAGGTGGAATTATAACATTTTCAGATAACATTGAAGATTTACATGGAAAATATTTCTGGTAAAATTCAAGAAACAAATAGACATAAATAAACATGTTAAAATTGACTATTTCATGGAAAATTTTTCATAAAGAATGGTTGATGTAAAAACTCTTTCTAAATTAATTGAAGGTGGAATTAGAAACATTTGTGATAAAATCAAAGATTTACATTAAAAACATTTCTGATAAAGTAGAGGAAGTATATAGAAACATTAAAATTGAAGATTATCATGAAAAATAATGCAGCTAAAATGGTAGACATAAATGAAATTGCTAAATTAATTAAAAGGGGAATCACAAATATTTTCTGATAAAATTAAGGATTTGCATGAGTAAAATTTCATTAGTCTATGTCTTTTTATTGGGGAGTTGACTCCATTGTTGTTAAGAGATATTAGGGAATAGTGATTGTTGCTTCCTGTTATTTTTGATGTTATTTTTATGTTTGTATGGGTACCTTCTTTTGAGTTTGTTGGAAGAAGATAACTTTCTTGCTTTTTCTAGAGTGTAGTTTCCTCCTCATGTTGGCATTTGCTATCAATTATCCTATGTAGGGCTGGATTTGTGGACAGATACTGTGCAAATTTGGTTTTATCATGGAATATATTGATTTCTCCATCTATGATGAATGAGTTTTGCTGGGTATAGTAGCCTGGGCTGGCATTTATGTTCTTCTAGGGTCTGTATGAGGTCTGCCCAGGATCTTCTAGCTTTCATCATCTCTGGTGAGAAGTCTGGTATAACTCTGATAGGTCTGCTTTTATAAGTTACTTGCCTCTTTTCCCTTACTGCTTTTAATATTCTTTGTTTAGTGAATTGGGTGTTTTGATTATTATGTGCTGGGAGGATTTTCTGTTCTGGTCCAGTCTGATTGGAGTTCTGAAGGCTTCTTGTATGTTCATGGGCATCTCTTTCTCTAGGTTAGGGAAGCTTTCTTCTACAATTTTGTTGAGGATATTTACTGGGCCTTTAAGATGTAAATCCTTGCTCTTGTCTATAACTATAATCCTTAGGTTTGGTCTTCTCATTGTGTTCTTGACTTCCTGTATGTTTTGAGTTACCAGATTTATGAATTTTGCATTTTCTTTGACTTTTGAGTCAATATTTTCTATGGTATTTTGAGCACCTGAGGTTTTTTTCTTCTATCTCTTGTATTCTGTTGTTGTTTGCATCTATGACTCCTGAATTCTTTCCAAGGTTTTCTATCTCCAGAGATGTCTCACTTTGTTATTTCTTTATTATTTCTACTTCCACTTTTAGATCCTGGATGGTTTTGTTCAGTTCTGTCACTTGATTGTTTGTGTTTTCCTGAAATTCTTTAAGGGATTTTTGTTTTTTAAGGCTTCTGCCTGTTGACCTATGATCTCCTCTATTTCTTTAGGGGGTTTTTGTGTTTCCTCTTTAAGGGCTTTTACCTGTTGACCAATGTTCTCCTGTAATTCTTTAAGGGAGTTACTTAAGTCTTTCTTGAAGCACTCTATCAGCATCATGAGAAACGATTTTAAATCCAACTCTTGATTTTCTGGTGTTGTTGGGGTATCCAAGAATTGCTGTGGTAGGAGAACTGGGTTCTTAAGTTGCCATGTGGCCTTGGTTTCTGTTGGTAGGTTCTTGTGCTTGCCTTTCACCATCTGGTGCTAGTTGGTATTCTTGTCACTGGCTGGAGTTTGTTCTTCCTATGGGCCTGTAAGTCCTTACTCCTGTGAGCTCAAAAGTGAAAGCAGTGCTGGGAGATCTCTCCTGGCAGGCTATGCACAAAAGACTGTGGAGTTTCCCATCTCCTCTGTGCAAATGGCAGGAGGCAGGAGGACTTCCGACCAAGCTGCTCCACTGATCACAGAAGGCTGTGGAGTCTGCTGGCTCCCTGGTGCAAATGGCAAGGGGAAGACTTCTGTCCCAGCTGCTCCACAGATCTTGGGCCCTGTGTACTCCTAGCTGGGTTCCCTCCAGAGAGAAGGTGGAGATCTCACCTCTGTGTTCAAAAGTGAAAGCATGCTGGGAGATCACTCCCTCTTGGCAGACTACACACAGAAGGCTGCGGAGTCTCCAGGCTCCCTGGTGCAAATGGTGCAGGGAAGACTCCCATTTGTCAACTCTTAATCTCAGAGCATAAACCATTGGTGTTCTCTTCAGGAAATTGTCCCCTATGCACATTTATTTGATGATATTCCCCCATTTCTCTTCTATTAGTTTCAGTGTATCTGGTATTATGTTGAGGTCTTTGACCCACTTGGACTTGAGCTTTGTACAAAGAGATAAATCTATCCATTTGTATTCTTCTACATGCTGACCACCAGTTGAACTAGCACCATTGTTGAAAATGCTGTCTTTTTACCACTGGATGGTTTTAGCTCATTTGTCAGAGATCAAGTTGCCATAGGTATGTGGGTTCATTTCTGGGTGTTCAATTCTATTCTATTGATCTTCCTGCCTGTCTCTGTACCAATAACATGCAGGGTGTTTTTGTTTGTTTGTTTGTTTTTATTTTGTTTTTTTCGAGACAGGGTTTCTCTGTATAGCCATGGCTGTCCTGGGAACTCACTCTGTAGTCCAGGCTGGCCTCAAAGTCAGAAATCCACCTGTCTCTGTACCCCACCCCCTCCCAGAGTGCTGGGATTACAGGCGTGCACCACTACCTCCTGGCTTCATGCAGGGTTTTTTTTTGTTTGTTTGTTTTGTTTTGTTTTTTATCACTATTGCTCTGTAGTACAGTTTGAAATCAGGGATAGTGATTCTGCCAGAAGTTCTTTTATTGTTGAGACTAGTCCTGGTATTTTTGTTATTTCAAATGAATTTTAGAATTGCTCTATCTTTATGAAGAGAGTTGGAATTTTGATGGGAATTGCATTGAATCTTAGATTGCTTTAGGAAAGATGACAATTTTTACTATAGTAATCCTGGAATTCCATAAGCATAAGAACTCTTTCCATCTTCTGAGATCTTCAATTTCTTTCTTCAGTTCTTGAAGTTTTTGTCATACAGATCTTTCACTTGCTTGGTTAGAGTCACACTGAGGTATTTTATTTTATTTGTGACTATTGGGAAGGGTGTCGTTTCCCTAATTTCTTTTTCAGCCTGTTTATCCTTTGAGTAGAGGAAGGCTACTGATTTGTTGAGCTAATTTTATATTAATCATGTCACTGAAGCTGTTTATCAGCTGTAGGAGTACCCTGGTGGAATTTTTGGGATCACTTAAGTATACTATCATATCGTCTGCAAATAGTGATATTTTGACTTCTTACTTTCCAATTTGTGTCCCATTTGTGTTCTAATCTGTTTGTGTTCTACTTGCTTTGGATAGGACTTCTAGGAGTATATTGAATTGGTAGGGAGAGCATGTCCAGCCTTGTCTAGCCCCTGATTATAATGGAAGTATTTCAAGTTTCTCTACATTTACTTTGCTGTTGGATTTTGGTTTGCTGTATATTGCTTTTACTATATTTAGTTATGCATCTTGAATTCCTTATCTTTCTAAGACTTTTACCATGAAGAGGTATTAAATTTTGTCGAATATTTTCTCAGAATCTAATAAGATGTGGTTTTTGAGTTCGTTTATTTAATGGATTACGTTGATGGATAGAGGGCTAATGTCCAATATATACAAAGAACTCAAGAAATCAGACTCCCCGCCATTTTTTTTTCCAGTGAATGTGCAGGTGTGTACAGCCATGGAATACAGGAGTATCAGAGAAGCTGGGACAAGGTCAATCCGAGCTCTACCTGCACCCAGGAGCTGGGCAGTGTCACAGCACTCTATGCACCAATTCTGCCAGGGGAATACTGCTCTGGAGGGAGTGATTTGACTCCTGACTTTGGAGGTTAGACCACTATCTTCTCACCAGTGACTGAGCAGGCGGATACAGCCAGGAGCACAGGGAACACAGAAGTGGCAGACCAGCTGGGACAGTGTCAGTCCGAGCTCCACCTGAACCCAGAAGCTGGGAAGCAGCCCGGCACTCTGTGCCAGGAGAGAGGGGTGCTGAGACAGGCTTGCAGGACACAGGAGGGACAAGCACCAGCCAGAGACAGCAGAACCAACTAATACCAGAGATAACCAGATGGTGAAAGACAAACATAGGAATGTTACCAACAAAAATCAAGGCAACGTGAAATCATCTGAATCCAATTCTCCCACAACAGCAAGTCCTGGATACCCTAACACACTGGAAAAGCAAGATTTAGATTGAAAATCACAGCTCATTGTGCTGATAGAGTGCTTCAAGAGGGATATAAATAACTATCTTAAAAAATTACAGAAGAGCACAAGTAAACAGGTAGATGCTCTTAAAGAATTACAGGAAAGCACAACAAAACATGTGAAGGAATTGAACAAAACCATCCAGGATCTAAAAATTGAGGTAGAAACAATAAAGAAATCACAAAGTGAAACAACTCTGGACATGGAAAACCTAGGAACGAAGTCAGGAGTCACGGATTCAAGAATCAACAACAGAATACAAGAGATAGAAGAATCTCAGATGTGGAAGATATCATAGAAAGCATTGACACAACAGTCAATGAAAATGCAAAATGCAAAAATCTCCTAACCCAAAAACATCCCGGAAATCCAGGACAAAATGAGAAGGCCAAACCTAAGGATTATAGGCATAGAAGACAGTGAAGATTTCCACGTTAAAGGGCCAGTAAATGTCTTCAACAAAATTATAGAAGAAAACTTCCCTAACCTAAAGAAAGAGATGTTCATGAACACACAAGAAGCCTGCAGAACTCCAAATAGATCAGATCAGAAAAGAAATTCTTCATGTAACATAATAATTAAAACACCCAATACAATGAACAAAGAAAGAATATTAAAAGCAATAAGGAAAAAAGGTCAAGTAAAATATAAGAATTATACCAGATTTCTCACCAGAGATTATGAAAGCCAGAAGATCCTGCACAGATGTCATATAGACCCTATCGGAACACAAATGCCAATCCAGGCTACAATACCCAGCAAAAATCTCAATTACCATAGATGGTGAAACCAAGGTATGCCATGACAAAAACAAATTTACACAGTATCTTTCCACAAATCCAGCCTTTCAAAGGATAATGAATGGAAAATACCAACAAAAGGAGGGAAACTACATACTAGAAAAAGAAAGAAATTAATCTTCTTTTAACAAACCAAAAAGAAGAGAGCCATACAAAGAAGAGAGCCATAATTCCACCTCCAATAACAAAAATACCAGGAAACAATAATCACTTCTCCTTAATATCTCTTAATATCAATGTACTCAATTCTCCAATTAAAAATACATAGACTAACAGACTGGATACATAAGCAGAACCCTATATTTTTCTGCATACAGGAAAGTCGCCTCAGGCACAAAGACAGATACTACCTCAGAGTAAAAGGCTGGAAAACAATTTTCTAAGCAAATGGTCCCAAAAAACACGCTGGTGCAGCCATTCTAATATTGAATAAAATTGACTTTCCACCTAAAGTTATCACAAAAGATAAGGAAAGACACTTCATATTCATCAAAAGAAAAATCTATCAAGATGAACTCTCAATTCTAAACATATATACTCCAAATAAAAGGGCGCCCATATAATAAAAGACACTTTTCAAAGCACATATTGTATCCCACACAATTATAGTGGGAGACTTCAACACTCCACTCTCCTCAATGGACAGATCAGGAAAACAAACTAACAGAAACACAGTGAAACTAACAGAAGTTATGAACCAAATGGATTTAGCAGATATCTATAGAACATTTCATCCTAAAACAAAAAATATATATATATACATTCTTCTCAGTGCCTCAGTATACCTTCTCCAAAACTGACCATATACTTGGTTACAAAACAGACCTCAGCAGATATAAGAAAATTGAAACAATTCCCTGTACCCTATTGATTACCAATGACTAAGGCTGGTCTTCAATAACAAAAAATAACAGAAAGCCCACATACACATGGAAACTGAAAAACAATCTACTAAATGATAACTTGGTAAAGGAAGAAATAAAGAAAGTAATTAGAGACTTTAGAATTTAATGAAAATGAAGGCACAGAATACCCAAACTTATGGGACACATTGAAAACAGTGCTAAGAGTAGAACTCATAGGTCTGGGTGCCTCCAAAACGAAATTGGAAAGAGCATACAGTAACAGCTTAACAACAAAGCTGAAGACTCTCAAACAAAAAGAAGCAAATACACCCAAGAGGAGTAGATGGCAGGAAATAATCAAATTCAGGGTTGAAATCAACCAAATAGAAACAAAAAGAACTATACAAAAAAAAAATCAACCAAACCAGGAGCTGGTTCTTTGAGAAAACCAACAAGATAGATAAACCCATAGCCAAAGTAACCAGAGGGCACAGAGACATCCTAATCAGCAAAATCAGAAATGAAAATGGAGACATAACAACAGGTAATGAGGAAATCCAAAAAATCATCAGATCCTACTACAAAAGCCTATACTCAACAGAAGTGAAAAACCTAGATGAAATGGACAATTTTCTAGACAAATACCAGGTACCAAATTTAATTAGGATCAGATAAATAATCCAAACAAACCTATAACTCCTAAGGAAATAGAAACAGTCATTCAATAAATAAATAAATAAATAAATAAATAAATAAATAAATAAATAATAAAAAAAAAAGCACAGAACCAGATGGGTTCAAGGCATAGTTCTATCAAACCTTCCAAGAAGACCTAATACCAATACTCTTCAAATTATTCCACAAAATAGAAACAAATGGAGCACTATCCAGTTCATTTTATGAACCACAGTTACTCTTATTCTTAAACCAAAGAACCAACAAAGAAAGAGAACTTTAGACCAGTTTCCCTTATTAATATCGATGCGAAATACTCAATAAAATTCTTGCCAACTGAATCCAAGAACATATCAAAATCGTCTTCTAACATGGTCAAGTATCCCCAGGGATGTAGGGATGGTTTAACATATGGAAATCCATGTAATCCACTATATAAACAAACTGAAAGAAAAAAAAGGCCACATGATCATTTCTTTAGATTCTGAGAAAGCATTGAACAAAATCCAACAGCTCTTCATGATAAAAGTCTTGAAAAGATCAGGAATTCAAGGCCCATACCTAAACATAGTAAAAGCAATATACAGCAAACAGGAAGTCAATATCAAATTAAATGGAGAGAAATACGAAGCAATGCCACTGAAATCAAGCACTAGTCAAGGCTGTCTACTCTCTCACTACCTGTTTAATATAGTACTCGAAGTCCTAGCCAGAGAATTAGACAACAAAAGATGTCAAAGGAATTCAAAATTGAAAGGAAGAAGTTAAAGTATCACTATTTGCAGATGATATGATAGTGTACTTAAGTGACCCAATAAATTCCACCAGAGAACTCCTAAACCTGATAACTGAAGCAAAGTAGCTGGATATATAATTAACCCAAACAAATCAGTAATCTTCCTATACACAAAGGATGTAGAGGCTGAGAAAGAAATTAGAGAAAGGACACCCTCACAATAGTCACAAATAATGTAAAATACATAGGTGTGCTTCTAACCAAGCAAGTGAAAGATTTGTATGACAAGAACGTCAAGTATATGAAGAAAGAAACTGAAGATCTCAGAAGATGGAAAGTTCTCCCATGCTCATGGATTGGCAAAGTTAATATAATGAAAATGGCCATCTTGCCTAAAGCAATCCACAGATTCAATGCAATACCCCTCAAAATTCCAACTCAATTCTACATAGAGTTAGAAAGAGCAATTTCCAAATTTATCTGTAATAATAAAAAACCCAGGAGAGCAAAACCTGCTCAACAATAAAAGAACTTCTGGCAGAATCACCATCCCTGACCTCAAGCTATACTACAGAGTAATAGTGATAATAACTGCATGATAATGATACAGTGACCAGCAGGTAGATCAATGGAATAGAATTGAAGACTCAGAAATGAACCCTCACACCTATGGCCACTAGAGTTTTGGCAAAGGAACTAAAACCATCAAGTGGAAAAACGATAGCATTTTCAACCATTGGTGCTGGGTCAACTGACAGTCATTCTTATCTCCCTATGGAAAGTTCAAGTGAAAGTAGATCAAGGACCCCCACATGAAACCACATACACTCAATCTAATAGAAGAGAAAGTGAAGAGGAACCTGGAGCACATGGACATAGGGCAAAAGTTCCTGAACAGAACACCAATAGCTTATGCTCTAAGATCAAGAATTGAAAATGGAACCTCATACAATTGCAAAGCTTCTGTAAGGCAAAGGACACTGACAATAGGACAAAATGGCAACCAACAGATTGGGAAATGATCTTTACCAATCCTACATCTGCTAGAAGGCTAATATATAATATGTACAGAGAACTCAAGAAGTTAGATTTTAGAGAACCAAATAACCCTATTAAAATGGGGGTACAGAGCTAAACAAAGAATTCATAGGTGAGGAATGACAGATGGCTGAGAAACACCTTAATCATCATGGAAATGCAAATCAAAATAACCCTGAGATTCCACATCAAAACAGAATGGCCAAGATCAAAAACTCAGGGGACAGAAGGTGCTGGCAAGGATGTGGAGAAAAAGGAACACTCCCCCATTGCTGGTGGAATTTAAGCTGGTACAAACATTCTGGAAATCAGTGGTTCCTCAGAAAATTGAACATAGCACTACCTGAGGACCCAGCTATACCACTCCTAGGCATATAACCAGAAGATTCTCCAACAAGTATCAAGGTCACATGCTCCACTATGTTCATAGCAGTCTTATTTGTAATAGTCAGAAGCTGGAAAGAACCCAGATGTCTCTCAACAGAGGAATGGATACAGAAAATGTGGTATACAATGGAGTACTACTCAACTATTAAAAGCAACAAATTCATGAAATTCTTAGGCAAATAGATAGAACTAGAAAAATATCATCCTGAGTAAGCTAACCCAACCACAAAAGAACACACATGGTATGTACTCCCTGATAAGTAGATACTAGCCCAAAAGTTCAGAATACCCAAAATGCAACTCACAGACCACATGAAACTCAGGGATAAGGAAGACCAAAGTGTGGATACTTTGATCCTTATTGGAAAGTGGATCAAAATACTATGGCTCACAGCCAACCTATAGAATGAGCATAGGGCTCCCAAGTGGAGCAGCTGGAGAAAGGACCCAAGCAGCTGAAGAGGTTTGCAGCCCTACATAATAATAATATGTACCATCCAGTACCCCCAGAGCTCCCAGGAACTAAACCACCAATCAAAGAATACACATAGATGGACCCATGGCTCCAGCTGCATATGTAGCAGAAGATCGCTATTTTAGACATCAATGAGAGGAGAGGCCATTGATCCTGTGAAGGCTGGATTCCCCAGAATAGGGGAATGCAAGTTAGGAAATTGGGGGGAGGGGTGAGTGAGAAGGGGAAGGAGGGATGGGATAGGGGGTTTTGGAGGTAAAGAGGAAAATCAAATAACCCTCTTAAAATGGGGTAAAGAGCTAAACAAAGAATTCTTAACTCTGGAATCTCAAATTGCAAAGAAGTACCTAAATGGTCAGTATCCCTTGTCATAAGGGAAGTACAAATCAAAACAAGCCTGATATTCCACCTCACAACAATCAGAATGGCTAAGATCAAAAACTCAGAGGAGAGCAGATGCTGGAGAATATGTTGAGAAAGAGGAACATTTTTGGTGGGATTACAGGCTGGTACAGCCACTCTGGAAATCAGTCTGGAGGTTCCTCAGAAAATTGGACATAGTATTACCTAAAGACCCAGCTAAGGACTCCTGGGCATATACCCAAAAGATGCTCCAACATCTAACAAGGACACATGCTACACTATGTTCAGAGTAGCTTTATTTATAATAAATAGTCAGAAGCTGGAAAGAACCCAGATGTCCTTCAACAGAGGAATTGATACAGAAAATGTGGTACATTTACACAATGGAGTACCACTCAGCTATTAACAACAATGAATTCATGAAACTCTTTGGCAAATGAATAGAACTAGAAAATACCCAGAGTGAGGTAACCCAGTCACAAAAGAACACACATGGTATGCACTCACTTAAAAGTGGATATTAGCCCAAAATCTCGGCATACCAATGATACAGTTCTCAGACCATAGAAAACTCTAGAAGAAGGAAGACCAAAGTGTGGGTGTTTCGGTCCTTCTTAGAAGAGGTAACAAAATACGCACTAGAGAAAATATGGAGACAAAGTGTGGAGTGAAGACTGAAAGATAGGCCATCCATGGACTACCCCATGTGGAGATTCATCCCATATACAGTCACCAAAGGCAGACAATATTCTGGATACTAAGAAGTGCATGCTGATAGGCGCCTGATATAGCTGTCTCCTGAGAGGCTCTGTCAGAGCCTGACAAATACAGAGGTGGTTGAACTGGTCATGGGGTTCCCAATGGAAGAGTTTGAGAAAGGACTGAAGGAGCTAAAGTGTCCTGCAACCCCATAGGAAGAACAACAATATCAACCAACCAGACCTCCCAGGGTCTAAAACACCAACCAAGGAGTACTCATGGAGGGTCCCATGGCTCCAGCTGTATATGTGGCAGATGATGGCTTTGTTGGGCATCAATGGGAGAAGAGGCCCTTGGTCCTGTGAAGGCTCAATGCAGGGAGGCAGGAGTGGGTAGGTGGGTGGATGGGGACACACCCTTATAGAAGCAGGAGGAAGGGATTTCTGGGTGGGAGAAATCAGGAAAGGGGATAACATTTGAGATGTAAATAAATAAAATATCCAATAAAAATCAGTCTTAAGTTTTCTTATCTTTCCTCATTCCAGTTGAATTGGTCATTTTTCCTTTTCCTTGGCACAAGACAAGGATTTTAGTGAGATGAACTTAGAGTGCTTTTATATTACAAAATTTACTCAATGCACTTTAGCAAACTTAACATCATATAACATGTGTTATATGTTGATTAGCTAAATTAGAAGAAAAGAGGACAGGGCTGAGAAGAACATCATACAAACATGAGAGACAGTGTAGATTGAAATGTCTTTCTTGAAATACCATCCAACTAGCCCAGAACAGTGAACTATAATAGATACTTAGGAACTCTCATTATACTTTCTTGGAAAGCAAGTAAAATAATACATGCACACCTTATACACCAGAAATTTTACATCTTTTGTCTGTTTCTATGATAGCTAAAATAAATGCATAAAATTTAAAATCATTATCTTTGGCATATTTTGAGTCATAAATTGTTCAAAAGGGAAAAATGGTGACCTTTATATCCTTTCTTAGCCTCATTTTTCTGTATCATAATCATAACTGTGAATGTTTATATTAGCATTGTTAACTTAGGATAACACGGCACGAAGCAGTAAAAAAAAAAAAAGCGAGTGTTTTTAACCTTGATTTTATCGTGTAGTCATGGTTACTTATTCAAGATTTTTTTTTAAATCTGATTTTTTTTTTAAAAAAATGTAACCCAATGTATTTGGCCTTTCCTGGGGAATGTTTTATCTACAGGGTAGTTGAAGATAAAGAAGGCATGCTTATCATATTTTCAGGTGACCCCAGACTAGAAGGGTTAGTCAATATGACAGTTGACAGAGCCAAGATGCTGTAAAGGCTCTACTTGTAGAAATGACAGCGAAAAGCTAATGATGAATAAATCTTTATCTTATTGCTATTTTAAATAAACAGAGGCACACATTGTATGAATAGTGAAATACTCTCAGAGAAGCTTACCTTAGCTTAGTGTTAGTTTGTTGTTAAAGATTTGCAATTTCATTTGGCTTCACTTAATAATTAGAATTCAACAAGTTTCCATAATGATATAGGTTCCTGTTCTAGAAGTTGGTGGGAGAAAGTAATGTAGCAGCAATTTCTCTCCAGTTTCATTTTTTATTTTCCTTATTGCATTGGCATTTTTTTTGAAAGAGGGTATTATTATGTAGCCTCAGCTGGCCTTGAACTCACACAGATCTGTCTAGTTCTGCCTCTTGTGTGCTAGATTAAAGTGTGCATCACCATACCAGACAGAGCCACACAATAACTACTCCTCACAGTTCTGTGCCTTTGGTGAAACCCTTCTGTCTCTACTTTTGCTCTCAGCAGCCTGTTGGTGATACAATGGATCAAGTTCATCCTTAGCACCTGTCCCCTGCCAATCAGCTTCTCACATTATCTCAAATGTAGTAGTATGCTCACTCACAGAAAAATACTCCATATAAACTAGTGTTTCTAGGTGTTTCTACTAGAGAAAACATTACACTTTCTCTCTCATGACTTTAGTTTAGCTGGAAGGACAGTATACTATTTTTCTCCTTGGAAGATATGATGTCAGCATGTTGTACTGAGAATCTGCCAGGAGCTAGGAAGCTTATGAGGTCTAATATCATACTTCCTGGAGTCTGGTGAGAAGTTAGCTTGATTAGGGAAAATTGACAGAAATGAAATTTCAGTTCGTATATCTGGAGTGTTGGATATAAGTTTACCTGAAATGCTTCCCATGTTCTACACTTTACAGCTATGTGAGTCGATTAATCATTTTATTTTTAGCCCAACTTGCATTTTCCATCACATGCATCTCTAGGGTCATAGCTTCCAGACAGGGATTATGAGTGAATGATTTATTTATCAGGGGAAAGGACAGATAGGAGCTAAAGGCATTGCTAAATATTTCATTTAAAATGTATATCATAAGGATAAAAAGAGAAATCCAGTAGGAAAGAAGCCTCACAATCTATACTTTCTGTGGTGTTTAATGCAGGGAGCTGTACTTAACAGTAGTAGACAGAAGGATAAAAGTAAGTTGTAATATACATCCATTGCCATGGAATCACTAAGGAACAGTCAATTATTTGCCTAATTAATATTGTCTTCACATTTAAGATGGAATTAGTGGACTCATTCTCATTACTGTTATTGTATGTTGTAGAATATACATACACTGGATTACAGAACTATGTTTAGCAATGAGTTAAAATTTCCTTCCAGTGTGGAGATTGGAGAGATCCCTTTTATTGAGAAAACAAGAAAATTTGCTAGATAAATTGCTTTGACCTGCTCAAATGAATACATGACAGGGTTGATTTGTGAGAATGGTAGCTATGCTCAGGTTAGGTGCTGAGAGTAAAGTAAGCAGGTATTTATCCTCAAGGTGCCTACTAAACAAATAAACTGCCAAGTTAATTTTTATGATTAACTCAATAGAAGAGCAATAACATTCACAAGTAAAGCCAGGCCTGGAGAAAACAAATAAATCTACCAGAAACAATGAACCATCAATCTCAGATATTGGTTTCAAAACATTTATGCCCTCATCTGAAATATGTACCATTAAACACAACTTTGCTAAAAATATCTCCAAGTGAAGTTTTATTTATTTATTAATTCATTATTTATTAATGACTTTAAATTTAGCAACTCTGCCTTAAACTATTTTCTTAGGGTTTTTCCAGGGTATATGTTTTATGTAGTTGGACAAGCAATGCCATTTCTTTTTTTAAAAACTTTTTTTCTGGTGAGCTTTATTTTACCAACTGGTGTGTTTTCAAGACCTTTAGTAATATTGAGTATAGTGTTATGGGTGGTGGTTACCATGTGGTCGATGGGTTCTTGATACTAGGTGTGGGATCACTATTTGTCCACACATTTAAAAAGATGTTTAGTACCTAGCAGGATCATAAATATGGCACTGAAGAGAGAAATAAAACAGAGTTAAAAAAGCCATTAGTGAGACAATGCTCCAAGAAGAGAGGATTACAACAGAGGAAAGGATACATGGGCCTGCAGGAAATTTAGGTGATAGCAATGCATTAAACATGAACAAATGATGAATTACATTACAATATTGCAAATGTAAATAAATTCAACAATAAATATACTTCACGCAATAAGTAGATTAAAAGTAAAAGAATAAAAAGCAGTAAAGTATAGAAATTGCACTACTAATATTATAGAATACTAATTGTAGATCAAGTGGTTGTAAGAGATAAAAAAAATTGAGGGGATGTTATTTCTGGAAGATGAAATGTTTCCAAATGAGCATAATAACATGGCTAAAAATTTTATAGGATAGAACTTTTTGCAAAAAGATGAAATTCATAATAAGTACAAAGGATATTAATACTTGCTACAAAAGATGTACAGATATTCTGAATGAATATGGGAAAGTAGAGCAACCAATTCTGTCCTATATGATGTCATAAAACATTCCGTTTAGCCAAACAAAAACTTTCTTTGCAAACATTTCTAATTACTCACCAATATAGTCATTATTTAGGAATCAAATATCAGATCACAATAAATTGAAAGTGATACAATATATCAAATCTCCTCTCTGATTACAATGGTGTTATTTAGAAACTTAATACAAGAGATAAAACTTCAAAATAAACTATTGTTATTTGTAGTAAGTTTTTGATATACTAATAAAAAAGAATTGAAAAAGAAAACCAGAAAATATTGTGAGAAGATTGAAATGATTTGGACTTCCATATCCTTTTGGAGATAGAGAAATAGAACAAAATTTATATATATTTAATGTTTATATTAGAAAGAAGGATGATAGTGTTTGTTAGGACTTATTGCTTTATAATACTCAGTATAAACTAAAGTAAATATATCAAAGTAGTAGAATAAGAAAGCTATTTTGTTCATCACATCAAGTAAGTACTTGACAAAGGATTTAGATACCTTAGCATTCCATCTCCCTTGCAAGTCTATCAGTATAATTTCTCTAAAGTCTTAGGCCATCAAAATTAAGAGAGAGAGAAAAAAAGAAAGAAAGAAAGAAAGAAAGAAAGAAAGAAAGAAAGAAAGAGAGAATGGAAGAAGGAAGGGAGGGAGGGAGAAAGGAAGAGAGGAAGGAAGAAAGAACGAAACAAAGAAAGACAGACAGAAAGAAAGATAGAAAGAAAGAAGAAAGAAAGAAAGAAAGAAAGAAAGAAAGAAAGAAAGAAAGAAAGAAAGAAAGAAAGAAAGAAAGAAAGAAACAAAGAACAAAATTGGAGTCCAAATTAAGCCCAGGAAGACTCGCTTAGAAACTGTCCTACAAGGATGTGCTCAGCATGTAGTTTAAGACTGCAAAGCAGAGGAAATGATACCTGCATGGGCAGAAAAAATTCCAAGAAGAGAATAGGTAATTTTTTTTTTTTGGTGTTTTTAAGACAGGGTTTCTCTGTATAGTCCTGGCTGTCCTGGAACTCATTCTGTAGACCAGGCTGTCCTCGAATGCAGAAATCTGCCTGCCTCTGCCTTCCAAGGGCTGGGATTAAAGGTGTGCACCACCACCGCCCAGCAGGTAATTCTTATGTAAGAACATAAAGAACAAAGCAGAAAACTGGTTTTTGGAGAAAATCAATATAATTGTCAATTTTTTTCAGGATGATCAGAATAGATGAAAGAAATGAAACAAGTTATAAGTATCTCTCATGAATGGAAATTATATTTATAAGATGAATTATGACAGACTTTATGCCAATAAACTATACTTAGGGTAAAATTAGAAACATTTATGAAGACAAATTTCTAATGAGAAGAAATTTATCAAATAAATATCTCTATCTTAAATAATACATTCAGGTTGTATTTTAGACAGGCATTGGGAAGTTGGTTGGCTTCCTGGGTGATTTCTCTGAAATACTGAAGAGTGATTTGGTTTTAGAGCTTTATTGTAGGTAAGTAGAGAGAGGGAAAAAGTAGAGAAGTAGAAGCTGGCCATGGCCACGTGGAGAGAGGGAGAGGGAGGGGGGAGAGGGATGGGGAGAGAAAGAGAAAGAGAGAAGCAAGAGCAAGAGAAAGGGGAGAGTAAGATCAGAAGAGTGAGTAATTAATACCTTATCTACCATATCCATACAATCCATACAAATTCCTGAAATATTTTAGGAAAGGACTATTATTCTTTGTTTGACTATACCTCACTTTATGAGTTACCTTCAATTTTGCATAAAGCATTACAAACACTGTTAAAAATCCCCCACCATTATAGATTGACATGCATAGATAACATACAACTGCTTTTAGCCTATTTATTGTGATATTTTCTTAAAGACATTAATGAAAGGAATAGTCAAGAGATAAATAATGGCATAAATAATATCCATTATTTCTGGTGCTTTAAAGCAATTAAACAGATAGATGTCTTTCAAATTGAGCAAATTTTCAGTGCTTCTTAGAAGAGGGAACAAAATACTCACAGGAGGAAATAGGGAGAAGAAGTGTGGACCAGAGAGTGCAGGAAAGTCCATCTGGAGACTGCCCCTCCTGGGGTTCCATCCCATATATAGTCAAAACGTGACACTATTGTGGATGCCAAGAAGTGCTTGCTGACAGGAGCCTGATATTGCTGTCTCATGAGAGGCTCTGCCAGTGTCTCAGAAGTACAGAGGCGGATGCTTGCAGGTGACCATTAGACCTCATAGAGTCCCTGATGGAGGAGTTGGAGAACGGACTGAAGGAGCTAAGAGGGTTTGTAGTCCCATCGGGGAAGCAACAGTGTCAACTGGCCAGAACCCCTGAATCTCCTAGGGACTGGACCACCAACCAAAGAGCACGCATGGAGGGACCCATGGCTCAGGCCATATATGTGGCTGAGGATGGTCTTGTTGGACATCATTGGGAGGAATGGCCCTTGTGCCTGAGGGGCTTCAATGCCCCAGTGTAGGGGAATGTCAGGGAAGAAAGGCAGGAGTGGGGAATATCCTCATAGAGACAGGAGGAGGAGGAATGGGTAGTGGATTTCTGGATGGGAGACCTGGAAAGGCGATAAAATTTGAAATGTAAATAAAGAAATTACCCAATAAAAGAAAAAAATAGTAAATTTATCACTGTCCGTTGGTTGAATTCAACTTAGAAAAGGAAGGGTGGTTTAACATTTAAAAAGAGTAACCCACCACAGCAAGAAATTGGAAAAAAATATTCCAGTAAACATAGAAAATGCCCTTCAGGAAAAAAAATCTATCATCCATTCCCAATAAAAATTCACAGCAAAGCAGGTGTAGAAGGGAATTTTTTTCTCACTGATAAAGGTCATGGACAGAAAACCTACCTCTGACATCATAGTTAATGTTCAAAGACCAAATGCCCTTAGGTCAAGAAGATGCCAAGTATAACCACATGCTGCCCTCTACTCAACACTCTCCATCTGGAAGAGATTATAGCCAGATGAATTTGAGCAGATAGAAAACTGGAAGGCTTTCAAAGAGAAAGCTAATTGGTTAGTGCTAAGAATGGAAGTCAAAGGAATGCAGCTTTTTGTCCTCAAGATCTATAACACAGTTATGTAAATTTACATGTAAATTCTCTAAAATATTCTCTGAGAGATCTAGAAAATGATTTAGGTGTTGCTTAGCTGATGGCCAATCTCCAGGAGTGAAATGAGAGAGAAAAACCAAATTAGAGCATTTCATTCAAGATTGTATGTAAAATTCTAATGTTTCTGTCAGATTCCCAACTTTGGGTAAGTTTCTTCATTTTGATATACTGAATTCCACATTATAACTTAAGTTTATTTCAAGCCATCAATTTGATCCAAGCTATGTGAAAGTTTACAGTAATCAACATGCTTCAGTGCAAATCCCAAGCCTAATGACTTTAATATTTTGGTAGCATAGTTGTAGTGAAATGTCCTAAATGTCTTAGAAAATTGACAATGAACTCGAACTGTAGTACTAAGTCTGACAATATCAAAAACTCATATTAAAATGCCACGATTTTCAGAATTCAACCTTATTTTTCAATATTGTCCTATGAAATAATATAACATTTACTAAAGGGTTTTAGAAGATTAAAGAAAGTTTGATTCATACATGTACAACACATTCAAATGAAATACACTTTCTGACTTTTATTTCTGGTTGTTGTTTTAAAGCTGTTGCTTGAATAGTTCCTAGAAAAGCCTTTCTCTGCTTAGATTGGACTCCAATATATTTTTTCTTTTTTCTCTTTTTCATTTTTCTGTCTCAAATTGATGGCCTTAGACATTAGAGAAATTATATTGATTTGACCGACAAGAAGATGAAATGCTAAGCTATTTAAGTCCTTCATTAAGTGCTCACATTATTGATGAGTGACATAAGCTTTCTTTTTCTACTACTGGGATATGTTTAGTTTAGTTAATTCTGAGCATTATAAAGCAACAAGTCCCAACATACTTCATGCTGATCAACAAATAAGAAAGATGATTACATTCAGGATACGAGTGTTTCAGTTTTTTTTAAACTACAGTAATAATTAGCTTAGAAAGAACAAACATAATAGAGGTTAAACTGAACGTTATACTTAATTGAAATATATAAAATGCAACAGTAAGTGGGGTAGAGGCACCAACATGAACTAACATGATGCAAGTTCTCAAATATGTTTATCCCACTTACTGTCATTTATGTGTCTATAATATTATGACACATTAATGAAAAGATAAGTATAAGTTTCAGAGTATTCAACCAGATTTTACTCTGAGTAGATAGTAACATACAAAATTCCCCAGATAGAAAAATTACTTATTTTCTTCTTACATAGATCTGTGGTATCCATCAATGTTACTTCCTAATTTCCAAATATTTACATGCAACATGATAGCCTCATTTATTTTGAAAATTGATTATAACTGCCTAATATCGCCTCAAAGACATCTTTATTCTGGACAAGTAAGTCTTATATACCATAGCTAAATAGAATGAGTCTGATCTGAATAGCAGTTTGCCCGATGGATGGATGAATTTCTCTCATCTCCAATAAAATTTATAGTGTTTTCAATATAAAAAAGAAATTCTCATTTCTGTAGATCTGAATCCATTCCTTCTGATTTAAACAAACTAAGTGTTCTTCAAAAATTCAATCATACAAAAGGGTCTAAGTCTTATATGCATACAGCTGCCAAAGGTAACGAAAATAGAGTGGGGAAGGCAGACTAGATGTGTCATCTAGATTAGCAGTATCTGATGGAAATACTGGAACTCATGAGAAAGGCGACATTTGACAGCATTCAGGGGACTTAATATTTTTCTGATGAAATACTTAATAATAAAACATAATAAAAAGGTTAAATAATTATCAAGTGGGTTAAATTGATTTACTGTAATGTTAGAGCACATGTCAGATTCTTTGTTTCAACAAATAATTACTTTATATACATTCAAGAAACATACATTTCTTGTTTCATAAGGCTTCAAAATTGAATATGTATTATAACTTTCAGTACTTCTTCAATTTGTTCTATTTATAATTTAAATTCTTCTGAGCTGTTCAAGTTTAATGGTTTCCACATTATTATGCATAATTCTACATATATTATCAATTTGCTATTAAACATATTGCAATAAACTTTTTAAAAATTGATAGTATATGTGAGTGTACATGTATATACATGTTTTTATGGCACAACCCACATGTTGGAGGTCAAAGGACAACCTGCAGGAACTGTCTATCTTCTTCCATAATGTAAGTATGTAGGACAGACTTCAGGTCATCTGGCCTGGACACAAGGACCTTTAGCCATGGATGCATGTTGCCAGTCCTATTTGTGAAATACTTAATGGCTTACCACACATTTCCATGACCAAAACTTATTTGTTTGTTTGAGATAGAGTCTATGTAGCACTGGCTAGCCTGGAATGAGATATAAAGACTATATCCACACTGATCTCAAACTCACACTGACCAACCTACAATTGCCTCTGGGGTGCTACAATTAAAGGGGTTCGCCAACATGTCCATCCAACAATAAGAACGTTTTGGTCTAATTTTTGTTTGTTTGTTTTCTGTTAGATACAGATATCACTATAGAGCTCTATCTTTAGAGACTGTGAGAATGATGTAAAGTATTGTTTAAAGAATCCTGGATGTATTTATCCTTATTAGAAGGAAATAGGGTGTGGTGGGATACACAGTCCATTAGATTTCTTTTCCAGCTTATCAAGGAAAGTATTTGTTAGCTCTCTGCTAACTTACAGTCCTGGAAAACAATTCCAGTAGTGAGATGCTTCTCGTATGACCTAAGAGAGCCTCCACATACACAAATAGAAGCATACACAAATCCCCTAGACATGTGCCTGTTGACTTCTGCATGCAAACAGCATCCCCACTGCATGAGTGGGCATACCTTTAGGGAATTTTTCTTAAATAAATCACTTGAAATGGGAATACCCACTCCTAATCCTGATATTTGAGATGCAAAGATCCACCTTTAATTTGGATGACACTTTCTGCTGTCAGCTTGTCTAAAGGACATGGAAGAAACAAGCATTCTTCTCCTGCTTGCTTGCTCTCACTCTCATTAGCAAGTTAATTTCTCTACTGGCATAAGAATCTACTGTTTTGGGGATTCTGGTATATACTTAAGACGAACTGAAGCATCCAGTCACAGACTCAACAACTATTGCATTCTTTAGACTTCTATTCCAAGGCAGTCAGTAACTGTTATGCTAGCTGGACTGTCACTTGTAAGATATTCTAATAAATTTCATTTCTTTCCATGTAGAGAGATTTAGTATATAAGCTTTGCTGGTCTATAGTACCCCGCCAAATGAAAACCCAAAAAACCCCAACAATTTGTCCTAGGGCAACAGAAATTCTTGCTCTAGATTGTCTAGATCCAAGAATCATTTTATGACTAGATAAGGCCACTTGGAAAGGAAAGTCCAAAATTCAAAATAACACTTTTTCTCTTAAGGCTACTATGTAGGATTTTGCTTAATAATTAGTAGAAATATCCTTGATGACTTAAAAAAATAAATATATATTATTCTTGAATTTACATAAAGAGAAAGGAAGATGTAGGTGTCTTTATTGACATAGATATTAGTCCCCAAAGAAATGAGAAAATTGGAAATAGATACAAATCTATTTTCAAGGGTGCTTAAATAATGCATAAATGTATCCAGGGCTTTGATCTTAATACTCTGGAGACAAAAGTAGGGACATATGGTGTCTTTATGAATTTGAGGGTAGCCTGATAAACAGGGGAAGTCCAGGTTAGCCTGGGCTATACAGAAAATCTATGACTCTAAATAATTATAATTGTTTAAAATTATTAAAATGAAGGTGGATATAAGTTCAGTGTTTGTGATGGTATTACAAATCCTCTATGAGAGGGGTAAAAATAGAGCAGACTTAAATAAAAAAAGGGGACCACTAAATTGGATCAGTGTATTCTCTTCATGACTTCAAATTGCTGGGTCAAAACCATGTTATGTTTGGAGTGAGGCTCTGAATTTTTATTAACAGAAAACAAGAAAATGTTTGAACTCCTTTCAAAATAATAGGGATCAGATTTCATAGAGGAAGAACCCCAGAAGTTCTTATCTACAAACAGGAGAAATCAAAAGGACCTACACTGGTAATGTGTATTCCTAAGCCCTCTATTGAAACCACTCTGGAACTGAAAGGGCCATATACGTCTCCAGCCAGAATTTCAGCTTACATGGCTTATAATAATTTTTTTGGCCACAGAATTCTCATGATTTAATGTTACATACCATACTTTCATATGACATGAATGGAGATTTATATCACAATTTGATTATATGATATTACTAACTTCTAAAGAAAGACAGCTGTTTTCTACCTGCTCAAAGAGTGGAACATCATCCTTACTTGATCTAAGTACACTACATATTTGATACAAATGTCTTATAGAAGTATATATTGCTTATAAGGTTTGTGTATTGAAGAATAGAAAACCAAGAGGGCAGCCATGACAGGATTCATCAGGATTCAGCTGAGATATTGGGACCTGCTCTTCCAAATCCCTGCTGGATTGTATGTCCACTGCATCAAAACTGTTTACTCTAAAGGACTTGCTTCTGCAATATTTTTAGAACAGCTAGTTCACTCATCCAGCCTCTTAGATTGTTACATTCAGGTCTTCACTTATACTTAAACTTTCTCAGCATGCAGAAACTGGATTAAAACCATTACATCTAGATTGATTGATTGATTGATTGATTGATTGATTGATTTCTTTCTTACTTTCTTTCTTTTTTTTTCCTTTTTTTTTTTTTTGATGTTTTCAAGACAGGGTTTCTTTGTGTAGCCTTGGCTGTCCTGGAACATACCAGGCTGGCCTCAAACTCAGAAATCCGTCTGCCTCTGTCTCCCCAATGCTGGGATTAAAGGCGTGCACCACCACTGCATCTAGATTTCTTAAGACTGACCAATATTTCAAATATCTTGACCTGAAAAATAAAAACCATACTGCAAAACAGCAGGAAAACAATTTTAAGAGAAATATGTCATATCAGAAGGGTTGATGGTATTGGTGTTACTACAGATGACAAATGCTTGTTGCCATTTAATAGGGTAGTCAAAAATTTTTATAGTCTTAGAAGTGGAGGATAGAAACTGTGAGTGATAGAAACTTAGGGTTTTCTCTCCTTCTTTTCTTTCCTTTCTATTTTTCTCTCCTATCTATTATTGAGGGAAATGGGAAGATGGATTGAAAAGAAAAAAAGGTTATAGGAAAACTAGAGAAATAACAAGAAAAAAACCAAACAAGGATATTATTGAACCTACTCTTAGACCAAAATGTTTTAACAGGATCCCAAATCTTACATTGGTATAAATCTTTGTGTATTGAAACAAATTTAAGGATATATTTGGTTACAGCATACTATGTGTATATGTATCAACACTGATTAAGGTATTGCACCTCTGTAATTCTTAAAAAAGCAACGTTATACCACTCCTGGGAATATACCCAGAGGATTCTCCAGCATGCAATAAGGACACATGCCCCACTATGCTCATAGCAGCCCTATTTGTAGTAGCCAGAAGCTAGAAAGAACCCAGGTGTCCCTTAACGGAGGAATGGATAAAAAAAAAATGTGTTATTTTACACAATGGAGTACTATTCAGCCATTAGAAACAACGAATTCATGAAATTCTTAGGCAAATGGATAGAGCTGGAGAACATCATACTAAGTGAGGTAACCCAGTCTCAAAATATCAATCATGGTATGCACTCACTGATACGTGGATATTAGCCTAGAAACTTTGAATGCCCAAGACATAATCCACATATTAAATGATGTCCAAGAAGAACAGAGGAGTGGCCCCTGGTTCTGGAAAGACTCAGTGCAGCAGATAGGGAAATACCAGAACAGGGAAGTGGGAAGGGGTAGATGAGGGAACAGGGGGAGGGAAGAGGGCTTATGGGACTTTCGGGGAGTGGGGAGCCAGAAAAGGGGAAATCATTTGAAATGTAAATAAAGAATATATTGATTAAAAAATAAAATAAAATAAAGCAATGTTTAGTTCTCATCCATTTGAAATCTGCTATTATAAACTGTTTAGAATAAGCAAGAAATTCAAGTTAGTACTTATATCAATTGAAGTTATGGTCATGTTAGATTCTAATCTAGCTAATTATAGGAAGACATTCTCAATGGCACCTTTCACCACGCAGAAGCCACCTCAGAACTCTGCCTCCCACCAGTCAGTTACGAGGCCTCCATATTGGTTCTCAGATGCCAGAAAAATCAGCCAGACTGAAGTAAGCAAATACAACCCGAGACCAACATCGCGGGGGTCTAAGCCTGACGGCTGTTGGCCTGCACCCAAGCACTGAGCTGGTGGGGGGCCACCGGTGTGCAAACCCGGCCAGGAGGTTGTTTGCCCGGCCGGCGTGCACGTCCCCACCATTTTGCCTACAGGAAGCCAGAGAGTCCTAGCAGGCAAAACTAAACCAGCTAACAGGCATAGCCCGAGGAGGACATAGCAGGGGTCTCAGACGGTCGGTCAGGCCCTGGACTGCCCCCAGGCCCTGGGCTGCTCGGTGGGCCATCTGTGTGCCGACCCGGCCAGGAGGTTGTTAGCCCAGGCTGGCGCGAGCGTGTGCGGGCACCACCGCCATTTTGCCTACAGGAAGCCAGAGAGTCATAGCAGGCAAAACCAGCTAACAGGCTAGCCCGAGGCTGATATAGCTGGGGTCTAAGATGGTCAGGCCCTGGACTGCCCCCAGGCCCTGGGCTGCTCGGTAGGCCATCTGTGTGCTGACCCAGTCAGGAGGTTGTTAGCCCAGCAGACTCTCCCAGCACTCTCAGGGAGCATGCACACACCTTCATCCTGGCCACCTGACAGACCCAACAACACTCACAGCTGAGGGGAACTTTGCTCAGACATTGGCCTGCCAGGCTTTTGCCTAGACACAGGACCTGAGCAGCAAGGCTAGCCTTGTGTGCACCAACCAGGTTGGGAGTTCCGCTGGCCAGCAGAGTGATCAGCACCCAGAAAAGGTCCCCGCAGCATACACCCCTCAACACTCCCTGAAGGAGCAAACGGACACCATCTGGTTCACAGTCACAATCTGGGACAAAACACACTAAGGCTGCAAAAGCACCCAAGAGGAGGACAGCACATCAGCAATCTGCAACAGGGGAAACCCTGCCATCCAGTATTGCAGAAATAGCCCTCGAGCCTCTCAGGAGGCTGAAACACCAGCCAGAGACAAGACCAACTAGCTCCAGAGAACAACATGGCAAAGGGCAAACGCAGGAACACTACTAACAGAAATCTAGGCAACATGGCAGCATCTGAACCAAACTCTCCAACATCAGCAAGTCCTGGCTATGCCAACACACCAGAGAAACAAGATTTGGATTTAAAATCACTGTTCATGATGCTGCTAGAAGAACACAAAAAGGACATGAATGAATCTCTTAAAGAAATGCAGGGGAATAAGCTAGAAACCTGTATAATGGAAACACAAAAATCTCTTAAAGAAATGCAGGAGAATAAGGCCCAAGAGATAGAAGCCAATAAAGAAGAAAGGCAAAAAAAAAAAAAAAAAAAAAAAACAAAACTTAAAGAAATTCAGGAGAACTTGAGTCAACAGGCAGAAGTCATGAAAGAGGAAACACAAAAATCTCTTAAAGAATTACAGGAAAACACAAACAAGCAAATGATGGAACTGAGCAAAACCATCCTGGATCTAAAAATAGAAGTAGAAACAACTAAGAAATCACAAAGGGAGACAACTTTGGAGATAGAAAACCTTGAGAAGAAATCAGGGGCCATAGATGCAAATATAAACAACAGAATACAAGAGATGGAAGAAAGAATCTCAGATGCTGAAGATACCATAAAAACCATTGACTCAACTGTCAAAGAAAATGCAAAATGCAAAAAGCTTATATCCCAGAACATCCAGGAAATCCAGGATACAATGAGAAGACCAAACCTAAGGATTATAGGCATAGATGAGAGTGAAGATTTATAACAGAAAGGGCCAGCAAATATCTTCAACAAAATTATGGAAGAAAACTTTCCTAACTTAAAGAGAGAGATGCCTATGAATATACAAGAAGCCTACAGAACTCCAAACAGACTGGACCTCAGCAGAAATACCTCCCATCACATAATAATCAAAACCCTAAATGCACTAAACAAAGAAAGAATATTAAAGGCAGTAAGAGAAAAAGGCCAAGTAACATAAAAAGGAAGACTTATAAGAAGCACACCAGACTTCTCACCAGAGACCATGAAAGCTAGAAGATCCTGGGCAGATCTCATGTAGATTCTAAGAGAACACAAATGTCAGCCAAGACTACTATACCCAGCAAAACTCTCATTCACCAGATGGAGAAACCAAGATATTCCATGACAAAACCAAATTTACACAATATCTTTCCACAAACCCAGCTCTGCAAAGAATAATAGGAGGAAAACTCCAATACAAGGAGGGAAACTACATCCTGGAAAAAGCAAGATAGTTACCCTCCTTCATCAAACCCAAAAGAAGATAACCACTCAAATATAAAAAGAACATCAGGAGAGGAAGCGGCGGCAGCAGCAGCAGCAGCAGCAGCAGCAGCAGCAGCAGCAGCAGCAGCAGCAGCAGCAGCAGCAGCGGCTGGTCCAGAGGAAGGGCCATCAGCAGTGGAACCAAGCGGACAGGGTCCAGGCAGACCCGGCGCCCAAGACCACTGGCCATCGCTGGCCAGCCAGGCTGCAAGCAGCGGCGGATTTACAGTGCCTTTCACCACACAGAAGCCACATCAGAACTCTGCCTCCCGCCAGTCAGTTACGAGGGCTCCATATTGGTTCTCGGTCGCCAGAGAAATCAGACTGAGGTACGCAAATATAACCCGAGACCAACATCGCGGGGGTCTAAGCCCGACGGGCGTTGGCCTGCACCCAGGCCCTGGGCTGATCGGGGTCCACCAGGGTGCAAACCCGGCCAGGAGGTTTTTTTCCTCCCGGGCCAGCGCGCACACCACCACCATTTTGCCTAAGGGAAGCCAGGGAGACCTAGCAGGCAAAACCAAACCGGCTAACAGGCATAGCCCGAAGCGGACATAGCAGGGGTCTCAGACGGTCAGGCCCTGGACTGCCCCCAGGCCCTGGGCTGCTTGGTGGGCCATCTGTGTGCCGACCCTGCCAGGAGGTTGTTTATCTGGGCCAGTTTGCGCGCCGCCGCCATTTTGCCTACGGGAAGCCAGAGAGACCTAGCAGGCAAAACCAAACCAGCTAATAGGCATAGCCCAAGGCTGACATAGCAGGGGTCTCAGACGGTCAGGCCCTGGGCTGCTCGTTGGGCCATCTGTGTGCTGACCCAGCCAGGAGGTTGTTAGCCCAGCAGACACTCCCAGCACTCTCAGGGAACTCGCGCACGCCACCATCCTAGCCACCTGACACACCCAATTAACACCCACAGCTGAGGGGAACTTTGCACCAACATTGGCCTGCCAGGCTTTTGCCTAGACTCAGGGCCTGAGCAGCTAGGCTAGCCTTGTGTGCACCAACCCGGTTGGGAGTTCTGCTGCCCAGATCAGCCTGGGCGGCAGCACCACATCTCCAAGTCCTGCAAGTGGCTAGCTGGGTTTCCAGGCGGCCAGCTGGGAGAAGTCAGTGTGCTCCGGTGAATCCAGCGGACCCCAGCGGGAGCCTTCGGGTGCCTGCTTTGGGATCTGAACAGCCTGGGCAGCAGCACCCTGTCTACAAGCAGTGCAGGAGGTAAGCTATGCACCAGAGGCCAACTGGGAAGGGGCAGCTTGCACTGGTGAGTCCAGCACTGACAAGACAAACTAACACCAGTGAGAACTAGATGGCAAAAGGCAAACGCAGGAACGTCACTAACAGAAATCAAGGCAATATGGCAACATCTGAACCCAATTCTCCTCTACCAACATGTCCTGGATACCCCATCACACCAGTAAAACGAGATTTGGATTTAAAATCACTGGTCATGATGCTGGTACAGGAACACAAGAAGGACACACTTAAAGAAATTCAGGAGAAAATGGATCAAAAGTTAGAAGCCCTTGCAAGGGAAACACAAAAATCATTGAAAGAAATCCAGGAGAATACAAAAGCCAACAAGGAGGAAATGCAAAAAACACTTAAAGAAATACAGGAGAACTTTAGTCAACGGGCTGAGGTCATGAAAGACGAAACACAAAAATCTCTTAAAGAAATACAGGAGAACTTTGGTCAACAGGCTGAGCTCATGAAAGAGGAAACACAAAAATCTCTTAAAGAATTACAGGAAAACACAAACATGCAAGTGAAGGAGCTAAGCAAAACCATCCAGGATCTAAAATCAGAAGTAGAAACAACTAAGAAAACTCAAAGGGAGACAACTTTGGAGATAGAAAGCCTTGGGAAGAAATCAGGGGACAGAGATGCAAATATCAACAACAGAATACAAGAGATAGAAGAAAGAATTTCAGATGCTGAAGATTCCATAGAAACCATGGACTCAACAGTTAAAGAAAATGCAAAATGCAAAAAGCTTGTAACCCAAAATATCCAGGAAATCCAGGACACAATGAGAAGACCAAACCTAAGGATTATAGGCATAGATGAGAGTGAAGATTTACAACTTAAAGGGCCAGCAAATATCTTCAATAAAATTATGGAAGAAAACTTCCCTAACCTAAAGAGAGAGATGCCCATGAATATACAAGAAGCCTACAGAACTCCAAACAGACTGGACCAGAACAGAAATACTTCCCGCCACATAATAATCAAAACACCAAATGTTCTAAACAAAGAAAGAATACTAAAGGCAGTAAGAGAAAAAGGCCAAGTAACATATAAAGGAAGACCTATCAGAATCACAGCAGACTTTTCACCTGAGACTATGAAGGCTAGAAGGTCCTGGGCAGATCTCATGCAGACTCTAAGAGAACACAAATGCCAACCAAAACTACTATATCCAGCAAAACTCTCAATCACCATAGATGGAGAAACTAAGATATTTCATGACAAAACCAAGTTTACCCAATATCTATCCACAAACCCGGCCCTAAAAAGGATAATAGGAGGACAACACCAATACAAGGAGGGAAACTTCACCCTGGAAAAAGCAAGATAGTAGCCTTTCATCAAACCCAAAAGAAGTTAAGCATTCAAATTTAAAAAATAATGTCAAAAATGATAGGAAGTAACAATCACTATTCCTTAATATCTCTTAACATCAATGGACTTAATGCCCCAATAAGAAGACACAGACTAACTGAATGGATACGTAAACAGGACCCTACATTTTGCTGCTTACAGGAAACACACCTCAGGGTCAAAGACAAACACTACCTTAGAGTAAAAGGCTAGAAGACAATTTTACAGGCAAATGGTCTCAGGAAACAAGCTGGAGTAGCCATTTTAATATCAGATAAAATTGACTTTCAACCCAAAGTCATCAAAAGAGACCCTGAGGGACACTTCTTGCTGGTCAAAGGAAAAATACAAAAAGAAGAACTGTCAATCCTGAACATCTATGCCCCAAATGCAAGGGCACCCTCTTTTGTAAAAGAAACTTTATTAAAACTAAAAGCACACATTGCACCTAACACAATAATTGTGGGTGACTTCAACACTGCACTTTCCTCAATGGACCGATCAGGAAAACAAAAACTAAACAGGGACACAATGAAACTAATTGAAGCTTTGGACCAATTAGATTTAACAGACATATATAGAACATTCTATCCTAAAACAAAAGGATATACCTTTTTCTCAGCACCTCATGGTACCTTCTCCAAAATAGACCATATAATTGGTCACAAGACAGACCTCAACAAATATAAGAAGATAGAACTAATCCCATGCCTCCTATCTGATCACTATGGAGTAAAAGTGGTCTTCAATAGCAACAGAAACAACAGAAAACCCACATACACGTGGAAACTGAACAATACTCTACTCAATGATACCTTGGTCAAGGAAGAAATAAAGAAAGAAATTAAAGACTTTTTAGAACACAATGAAAATGAAAACACAACATACCCAAAGCTATGGGACACAATGAAAGCAGTGCTAAGAGGAAAACTCATAGCCCTGAGTGCCTCCAAAAAGAAAATGGAGAGAGCATACATTACCAACTTAATGACACACCTGAAAGTCCTAAAACAAAAAGAAGCTATTTCGCCCAGGAGGAGTAGAAGGCAGGAAATCATCAAACTCAGGGCCGAACTCAATCAAGTAGAAACAAAGAGAACCATACAAAAAATTAACAAAACCAGGAGCTGGTTCTTTGAGAAAATCAACAAGATAGATAAACCCTTAGCCAGACTGACCAAAGGGCACAGAGAAAGTATCCAAATTAACAAACTTAGAAATGAAAAGGGAGATATAACAACAGAAACTGAGGAAATCCAAAAAATCATCAGATCCTACTACAAGAGCCTGTACTCAACACAACTGGAGAATCTGGAGGAAATGGACAATTTCCTTGACAGATACCAAATACCAAAATTAAATCAGGACCAACTAGACCATCTAAACAGTCCCATAATGCCTAAAGAAATAGAAGGAGTCATAGAAAGTCTTCCAACCAAAAAAAGCACAGGACCAGATGGCTTCAGTGCAGAATTCTACCAGACCTTCAAAGAAGAGTTAACACCAATACTCTTCAAACTATTCCACAAAATAGAAACAGAAGGAACACTACCCAATTCCTTCTATGAAGCCACAATTACACTGATACCAAAGCCACAAAAAGATCCAACAAAGAAAGAGAACTTCAGACCAATTTCACTTATGAACATCGATGCAAAAATACTCAATAAAATTCTTGCCAACCGAATCCAAGAACACATCAAAACGATCATCCACCACGATCAAGTAGGCTTTATCCCGGGAATGCAGGGTTGGTTCAATATACGGAAATCCATCAATACAATCCACTACATAAACAAACTCAAAAAACAAAACCACAAGGTCATTTCATTGGATGCTGAAAAAGCATTTGACAAAATTCAGCATCCTTTCATGCTTAAAGTCTTGGAGAGAACAGGAATTCAAGGCCCATACCTAAACATAGTAAAAGCAATATACAGCAAACCGGTAGCCAGCATCAAACTAAATGGAGAGAAACTTGAAGCAATCCCACTGAAATCAGGGACCAGACAAGGCTGCCCCCTTTCTCCTTATCTTTTCAATATTGTACTTGAGGTACTAGCTCGGGCAATTCGACAACATAAGGAGGTCAAAGGGATACAAATTGGAAAGGAAGAAGTCAAACTATCATTATTTGCAGACGACATGATCGTCTACCTAAGTGACCCAAAGAACTCCACTAGAGAGCTCCTACAGCTGATAAACAACTTCAGCAAAGTGGCAGGTTATAAAATCAACTCAAGCAAATCAGTGGCCTTCCTATACTCAAAGGATAAGCAGGCTGAGAAAGAAATTAGGGAAATGACCCCCTTCACAATAGCCTCAAACAGTATAAAGTATCTTGGGGTGACTCTTACCAAACATGTGAAAGATCTGTATGACAACAACTTCAAGACTCTGAAGAAGGAAATGGAAGAAGACCTCAAAAAATGGGAAAACCTCCCATGCTCATGGATCGGTAGAATCAATATAGTTAAAATGGCCATTTTGCCTAAAGCACTATACAGATTCAATGCAATACCCATCAAAATCCCAACTCAATTCTTCACAGAGTTAGAAAGAGCAATTATCAAATTCATCTGGAACAACAAAAAACCCAGGATAGCTAAAACTATTCTCAGCAACAAAAGAAAGTCTGGGGGAATCAGTATCCCTGACTTCAAGCAATACTACAGAGCAATAGTGTTAAAAACTGCATGGTATTTGTACAGTGACAGACAGGAGGATCAATGGAACAGGATTGAAGATCCAGAAATGAACCCACACACCTATGGCCACTTGATCCTCGACAAAGAGGCTGAAAACATCCAATGGAAAAAAGATAGCCTTTTCAACAAATGGTGCTGGTTCAACTGGAGGTCAGCATGCAGAAGAATGAGAATTGATCCATCCTTGTCTCCTTGTACTAAGCTCAAATCCAAATGGATCAAGGACCTCCACATAAAGCCAGACACTCTGAAGCTAATAGAAAAGAAACTGGGGAAGACCCTTGAGGACATCGGTACAGGGAGAAAGTTTATGAACAGAACACCAATAGCGTATGCTCTAAGAGCAAGAATTGACAAATGGGACCTCATAAAATTACAAAGTTTCTGTAAGGCAAAGGACACCATCAAGAGGACAAATCGGCAACCAACAAATTGGGAAAAGATCTTCACCAATCCTACATCAGATAGAGGGCTAATATCCAATATATATAAAGAACTCAAGAAGTTAGACTCCAGAAAAAAAAAACAACCCTATTAAAAAATGGGGTACAGAGTTAAACAAAGAATTCTCACCTGAAGAACTTCGGATGGCGGAGAAGCATCTTAAAAAATGCTCAACTTCATTAGTCATTAGGGAAATGCAAATCAAAACAACCCTAAGATTTCATCTTACACCAGTCAGAATGGCTAAGATTAAAAATTCAGGAAACAGCAGGTGTTGGAGAGGGTGTGGAGAAAGAGGAACACTCCTCCACTGCTGGTGGGGTTGCAAATTGGTACAACCACTCTGGAAATCAGTCTGGCGGTTCCCCCGAAAAATGGGCACCTCACTTCCAGAAGATCCTGCTATACCACTCCTGGGCATATACCCAGAAGACTCCCCACCATGTAATAAGGATACATGTTCTACTATGTTCATAGCAGCCCTATTTGTAATTGCCAGATGCTGGAAAGAACCCAGGTATCCCTCAACAGAAGAGTGGATGCAAAAAATGTGGTATATTTACACAATGGAGTACTATTCAGCCATTAGAAACAATGAATTCATGAAATTCTTAGGCAAATGGATAGAGCTAGAGAATATCATACTAAGTGAGGTAACCCAGACTCAAAAGGTGAATCATGGTATGCACTCACTAATAAGTGGATATTAACCTAGAAAACTGGAATACCCAAAACATAATCCACACATCAAATGAGGTACAAGAAGAAAGGAGGAGTGGCCCCTGGTTCTGGAAAGACTCAGTGAAACAGTATTCAGCATAACCAGAACGGGGAAGTGGGAGGGGGTGGGTGGGAGGACAGGGGAAGAGAAGGGGGCTTGCGGGACTTTCGGGGAGTGGGGGGGCTAGAAAAGGGGAAATCATTGGAAATGTAAATAAATTATATCAAATAAAAAAAAAGAACATCAAAATGACAGGAAGTAATAATCACTATTCCTTAATATCTCTTAACATCAATGGTCTCAATTCCCCAATAAAAAGACTTAGACTAACAGACGATAAGGAAACAGGACCCTACAATTTGCTGCATACAGGAGACACACCTCCGTGTCAAAGATAAAAAATACCTTAGAGTAAAAGGCTGGAAGACAATCTTACAAGCCAATAGTCACAGGAAATGAGCAGGAGTAGCCATTCTAATATCAGATAAAATTGACTTTCAACCTAAAGTCATCAAAAGAGACAAAGAAGGACACTTCTTGCTGGTCAAAGGAAAAATCCACCAAGAAGAACATTCAATTCTGAACATCTATGCGCCAAATGCAAGGGCACCCTCATTTGTAAAAGAAACTTTACTAAAGCTCAAAGCACACATTGCACCTAACACAATAAGTGTGAAGGACTTCAACACTCCACTCTCTTCAATGGACCGATCAGAAAAACAGAAACTAAACAGGGACACAGTAAAATTAATTGAAGCTTTGGACCAATTGGATTTGACTGATATTTATAGAACATTTCACCCTAAAGCAAAAGAATATATCTTTTTCTCAGCACTTCATGGTTCCTTCTCCAAAATCAACCATATAATTGGTCACAAGACAGACCTCAACAAATATAAGAAGATTGAACTAATCCCATGCCTCTTATAGGATCACTATGGAGTAAGAATGGTTTTCAATAGCAACAAACACAACAGAAAGCCCAAATACACATGGAAGCTGAACAATACTCTACTCAATGACACCTTGGCCAAAGAAGAAATAAGGAAAGAAATCAGAGACTTTTTAGAATTTAATGAAAATGAAGGCAAAACATACCCAAATCTTTGGGACACAATGAAAGCAGTGCTAAGCAGAAAACTCATAGCTCTGAGTGCCTCAGAAAAGAAAATGAAGAGAGCATACACTAGCAGCTTAACGACACACCTGAAAGTCCTGGAACAAAAAGAAGCCAATTCACCCAGGAGGAGTAGAAGACAGGAAATCATCAAACTCAGGGCTGAAATCAATCAATTGGAAACAAAGAGAACTGTACAAAGAATCAACGAATCCAGGAGCTTGTTCTTTGAGAAAATCAACAAGATAGATAAACCCTTAGCCAGATTGACCAAAGGAAACAGAGAAAGTATCCAAATTAACAAACTTAGAAATGATAAGGGGGATATAACAACAGAAACCAAGGAAATTCAAAAAATCATCAGATGCTACGGCAAGAGCCTATACTCAACACAACTGGAGAATCTGGAGGAAATGGACAATTTCCTTGACAGATACCAAATACCAAAATTAAATCAGGACCAAATAGATCATCTAAACAGTCCCATAATGCCTAATGAAATAGAAGGAGTCATAGAAAGTCTTCCAACCAAAAAAAGCACAGGACTAGATGGTTTCAGTGCAGAATTCTATCAGACCTTCAAAGAAGACTTAACACCAATACTCTTCAAACCATTCCATAAAATAGAAACAGAAGGAACCCTACCCAATTCTTTCTACGAAGCCACAATTACGCTGATACCAAAACCACACAAAGATCCAACAAAGAAAGAGAACTTCACGCCAATTTCCCTTATGAACATCGATTCAAAAATACTCAATAAAATTCTTGCCAACCGAATCCAAGAACACATCAAAACGATCATCCACCATGATCAAGTAGGCTTTATCCCAGGAATGCAGGGTTGGTACAATATACGGAAATCCATCAATGCAATCCACTACATAAACAAACTCAAAGAAAAAAACCCCATGGTCATTTCATTGGATGCTGAAAAAGCATTTGATAAAATTCAGCATCCTTTCATGCTTAAAGTCTTGGAAAGAACATGAATTCAAGGCCCATACCTAAACATAGTAAAAGGAATATACAGCAAACTGGTAGCCAGCATCAAACTAAATGGAGATAAACTTGAAGCAATCCCACTGAAATCAGGGACTAGAGAGGGCTGTCCCCTTTCTCCTTATCTTTTCAATATTGTACTTGAGGTACTAGCTCAGGCAATTCGACAACATAAGGAGGTAAAAGGGATACACATTGGAAAGGAAGAAGTCAAACTATCATTATTTGCAGATGACATGATAGTTTACCTAAGTGACACAAAAGACTCCACTAGAGAACACCTACAGCTGATAAACAACTTCAGCAAAGTGGCAGGTTATAAAATCAACTCAAGCAAATCAGTGGCCTTCCTATACTCAAAGGATAAGCAGGCTGAGAAAGAAATTAGGGAAATGACTCCCTTCACAATAGCCACAAAAAGTATAAAGTATCTTGGGGTGACTCTTACCAAACATGTGAAAGATCTGTATGACAACAACTTCAAGACTCTGAAGAAGGAAATGGAAGAAGACCTCAAAAAATGGGAAAACCTCCCATGCTCATGGATCGGTAGAATCAATATAGTTAAAATGGCCATTTTGCCAAAAGCAATATACGGATTCAATGCAATACCCATCAAAATCCCAACTCAATTCTTCACAGAGTTAGAAAGAGCAATTAACAAATTCATCTGGAATAACAAAAAACCCAGGATAGCTAAAACTATTCTCAGCAACAAAAGAAATTTTGGGGGAATCAGTATCCCTGACCTTAAGCAATACTACAGAGCAATAGTGTTAAAAACTGCATGGTGTTGGTACAGTGACAGGCAGGCAGATCAATGGAACAGGATTCAAGATCCAGAAATGAACCCACACACCTATGGCCACTTGATCCTCGACAAAGGGGCTGAAAACATCCAATGGAAAAAAGATAGCCTTTTCAACAAATGGTGCTGTTTCAACTGGAGGTCAGCATGCAGAAGAATGCAAATTGATCCATCCTTGTCTCCTTGTACTAAGCCCAAATCCAAATGGATCAAGAACCTCCACATAAAGCCAGACACTCTGAAGCTAATAGAAAAGAAACTGGGAAAGACCCTTGAGGACATCGGTACAGGGAGAAGTTTCTGAACAGAACACCAATAGTATATGCTCTAAGATCAAAAATTCACAAATGGGACCTCATAAAATTACAAAGTTTCTGTAAGGCAAAGGACACCATCAAAAGGACAAATCGGCAACCAACAAATTGGGAAAAGATCTTCACCAATCCTACATCAGATAGAGGGCTAATATCTAATATATATAAAGAACTCAAGAAGTTAGACTCCAGAAAACCAAACAACCCTATTTAAAAATGGGGTACAGAGTTAAACAAAGAATTCTCACCTGAAGAACTTCGGATGGCGGAGAAGCATCTTAAAAAATGCTCAACTTCATTAGTCATTAGGGAAATGCAAATCAAAACAACCCTGAGATTTCACCTTACACCAGTCAGAATGGCTAAGATTAAAAATTCAGGAGACAGCAGGTGTTGGAAAGGATGTTGAGAAAGAGGAACACTCCTTCACTGCTGGTGGTGTTGCAAATTGGTACAACTACTCTGGAAATCAGTCTGGCGGTTCCTCTGAAAACTGGGCACCTCACTTCCAGAAGATCCTGCTATACCACTCCTGGGCATATACCCAGAGGATTCCCCACCATGTAGTAAGGATACTTGCTCTACTATGTTCATAGCAGCCCTATTTATAATTGCCAGATGCCTGAAAAAAACCAGGTATCTCTCAGCAGAAGAGTGGATGCAAAAAATGTGGTATATTTACACAATGGAGTACTATTCAGCCATTAGAAACAATGAATTCATGAAATTTTTAAGCAAATGAATGGAGCTAGAGAACATCATAGTAAGTGAGGTAACCCAGACTCAAAAGGTGAATCATGGTATGCACTCACTAATAATTGGATATTAACCTAGAAAACTGGTATACATAATCCACACATCAAATGAGTTACAAGAAGAAAGGAGGAGTGGCCCCTTGTTCTGGAAAGACTCAGTGAAGCAGTATTTGGCAAAACCAGAACGGGGAAGTGGGAAGGGGTGGGTGGGAGGACAGGGGGAGAGAAGGGGGCTTATGGGACTTTTGGGGAGTGGGGAGCTAGAAAAGGGGAAATCATTTGAAATGTAAATAAAAATATATTGAATAAAAAAAAAGAAAGAAAGAAAAGAAAATTGCTGCCTTCTGGGAAATCCGAACATACTGGGCATTGTGATGAAAACTAGATTCATTATCTGAGCATGAACCATGTAGTAGCATCTCCTTCCATTATTAATGACATGCTATTTTATGGAAAGTATTTTAGGGGGGTCTCTTTCCTGTTTGGTTAAATGTTATTTTTTGATGTCTTCTCTCTTCCAGATTGTCTATTAAAATTGTTTAGAGAACTGCAAAAAAAAAAAAAAAATGCTCAACTTCATTAGGCATTAGGGAAATGCAAATCAAAACAACCCTGAGATTTCACCTTACACCAGTCAGAATGGGTAAGATTAAAAATTCAGGAGACAGCAGGTGTTGGAAAGGATGTGGAGAAAGAGGAACACTCCTCCACTGCTGGTGGGAATGCAAATTGGTACAACCACTCTGGAAATCAGTCTGGCGGTTCCCCCGAAAAATGGGCACCTCACTTCCAGAAGATCCTGCTATACCACTCCTGGGCATATACCCAGAGGATTCCCCACCATGTAATAAGGATACATGCTCTACTATGTTCATAGCAGCCCTATTTATAATTGCCAGATGCTGGAAAGAACCCAGGTATCCCTCAACAGAAGAGTGGATGCAAAAAATGTGGTATATCTACACAATGGAGTACTATTCAGCCATTAGAAACAATGAATTCATGAAATTCTTAGGCAAATGGATGGAGCTAGAGAACATCATACTAAGTGAGGTAACCCAGACTCAAAAGGTGAATCATGGTATGCACTCACTAATAAGTGGATATTATTAACCTAGAAAACTGGAATACCCAATACATAATCCATACATCAAATGAGGTACAAGAAGAAAGTAGGAGTGGCTCCTTGTTCTAGAAAGACTCAGTGAAGCAGTATTTGGCAAAACCAGAACGGGGAAGTGGGGAACAGGGGGAGAGAAGTGGGCTTATGGGACTTTCAGGGAGTAGGGGGCTAGAGAAGGGGAAATCATTTGAAATGTAAATAAAAAATATATCGAATAAAAAAAAGACATTCTCAAAATTGAACAGACAGTAAATAGCTAGAGTCAAACAATTCAGATATACTATAGATTGATAATATGTAGCAGTAGAAAACCCCAGAGAGCTGCAGAATATGGAATTTAAAGATATTTTCTTTTTAAATTATTTTTTTACAAGAAAACAGAACTGCTTTCGACAGCTTGCTTATTCTACTTCAAAGAAAATGATGGGTATCAATAACCTTCCTGTAGAGTTTCTTCAATTGTGGCAAGCTAGCCACTGGGTATAGAAATGCCTAACTTTATCTACAGAAAGAATGATGTCCATAAAGAACAATCAGATGCAAGGAAAATCAATGCTGAGCTATTCCAAGACATAGTAAGCAAGTCCTTCATAATTCCTACTTCACAAAATGTTTATCAGATATTCTGTGCAATAAGGCTGAAGACGAGTGTTCCAACATTAAAGATACAATTCTGGGGACTGTCCAGGCAGTCATTTCTATAATTTTTGGAAGCTGAGACCTAGTACTACTTGTGTACTAATATTTATTCAAGTAATATGTATTCCGTCTCAGGTCTATGAAGGGGTTAAAGACAGATAGTCATACTCTTATTATAAGCTTAAATTATTTAGGATTTAAAAAGATGTTCTAAGACCAAGAATATATTTTTAGGATAAATTTTGAGTTAAGTACAAAATTTAAATGCACAAAGATAGTATAGATAATAGAAATTATCTTTCATTGCCAATACTATTGATTGGAGATTATAAATATATATCATACCTCATAATCTTAGCTTTTCATAATCATTAAAACTCAATTTATATTTGAAGGGAAATGATACTTTTATTGAACTACAAAGGGGGATTATAGAGAGACTATCTTATGTATTATATGGATGCATCACCTGTCAATTAAAAAGTCTGAAGCTTATGACTTATGCAGGAAATAGAGCAGGATATTTGGCAGAGAGAAAAGAATCTGGGATAGAACCAGCAAAGATTCACCAAGAAGATGAGTTGAGATGGAAGCATGTTGTGTGAGCACATGTAACTACCCAGGTGGCAGAATGTAGTCTATAATAAATGAAATATTTTAAGTTACATCTAGTCAGAGAAGAACCTAGCTATATGGTTATGGTATTTCTAATTATATCTTGAGTCTTAGTCTTATTTATAGGATCATGGGAGTGTGAGGTAGATCCAGAACCAATTTCAACACTTATTAACCACAAAGATAATGAATACATTGTTGATCTGACCAAGCAACTCCCTTCATAGACAGAGAAGTGGGACAGTGGGCCCATCCATGGTTATGGAATCCACGGATGTTACCACATTTCCTACCATCCTGAAGCTGCTGGTTTGATGAAATGGCCTTTTGAAGACACAGTCGTAGCACCAATTAGAAGGCAGCAGCTTTGAGGGTGGGGGAAGGCTTCTCCAGAAGGCAGGACCTGTTTTGTGTTAGTGGCCTTTGAGTCAGTCAGTCCAGGATCAATGGGTTCAGGAATCAAGGGGGTGGAAATGGGAATATTTCCACACACCATTACCCTAGTGATCCACTATGGATAATTTTGCTTCCTGCTCCCATGACCTTAAATTACGTTGGCCTAGAAGATTTGGCTCCAGAGGGAGACCTACAACAAAATTCCATTGAACTAGTTCAGACTTCTTTCTGGCCATATTGTGCTTCTAATGCCCTTATGCCAACAGGCAAAGATAGGGGAAAATGGTGTTACGAGGGGTGATTGATCCAGATTACCAAGGGAAAATTGGATATCCTTATTCACAATGAAGGTTTGAAAGATTATGCCTATACTGGAGGAGATCCTTTAGTGTGTCTCTTGCTACTAACATGTCCAGTAATTAAAGCAATTGGATCAATCAATCAATCAAACAAGCACACAATCAAAATACCTACAAAAACCGACAGGAAAGATATAAAATATCGCAGACCAGCGAGGAATTAAGGTATGGGTCTTTCGTTCAGGAACACAACCAAGTAGCCAAGATTTACTTGGGTGCTTGCTGAGGGCAGAAGAAATACAAAATTGTATCTTATATATACCCATGTGAGACACACACACACACACACAAACATGTGTATATGTGTGTATGTATATATATATACATACACACATACAAACACAAACACACACACACACATACACACACACACTAGCTACAGGCCATGTGGCCAGTTATAGAAAGGAGGTTTATAATTGGCAGGCATATTTCTGTTATATTTTCTTAAGAATGTATTTGTACTCCTTTGTATTTTTTCCTCATTTTTTATCATGTGATATCAAATAAGGCAATGTCAATGGTTATCACATTTAAGTTTGCAATATTAAGAGAATTTTCCAACTGAGACATTGCTAGATAGCCTAAATTTGCAATATGATTGTGGTTATATGAGTGATAGTTATATCATGCTAGGTGTAAGTATAACCTGGTTAAATAAATATTTGATTGTTCCTGAGTTAGTTATATAATATTTATGGGTAATTTTGACCTGGTATTGTTTTCATTTGAAAGTTAAGAATGATATCTTGAGATATGTATGTAAAGTTGACAAGGGGTGGGCTTGTAATTGTTATGCTTGGGTTTAACTTGACTGCATTTGCAATTAACTACAATCTAAATGAGTGGATGCACTGGTGAAAGATCTTTTCTTCATTAAATACTTTGAAGTCAGAAGATGCATTTGTTATCCAGATCGTTGGAGTGGGAGGATAAACCTTTCATCTGGACCTCACATTCTGCCAGCAACCTATATAAAACGTACAGAAAAAGAAAACTCTTTGCTTCCCTGCTTGCTCTTGCCTCAGTGGCAAGTCAATTCTTTTATTGGCATTAGGATTGCTTCCTTGGGATTCTGGCATATACTAAACACCAGGGATTGCTTCCTTGGGATTCTGGCATATACTAAACACCAGCTGAGACTTACAGCCTTGTAGACAGAACAACTACTGGATTCTTGGAACTTTCATTCATAGACAGCCATAATTTCACTACTTGGACAGTGCCTGTGTGCCCTCCGAATAAATCCTCTTTGTGTGTGTGTGTGTGTGTGTGTGTGTGTGTGTATGTATGTATGTATATGATGATGAGAGAGAGAGAGAGAGAGAGGGAGAGAGAGAGAGAGAGAGAGAGAGAGAGAGAGAGAGAGAGAGAGAGAGAGAGTTTCATTCTGTAAGATTCTGTAAGTTCTCTGGGGCATTAAATAACTAATACAATATTATTTTGAGTTGATATAAGGGTTCTGATTTTAAAGGATGATGCCATTTTTATTTTATTGGTTATTTTATATATTTACATTTCAAATGTTATCCCCTTTTGTAGTTAAACCCTCTATCCCCCCCATAAGTTCTGTTTCTATGAGGGTGCTCTCCAATCCACTTACCCCTCTCACCTCAGCCCCCTAGCATTCCCCTATGCTGGGTCATCAAGCCTCCAAACTACCAAAGGGCTCCCTTCCTATCGATGCCAGATAAGCTAATCTTCTGATATATATGCATTTGGAGCCATGGGTCCCTACATATGTACTCTTATTTTAGATATTTGGTTTTCATATCCAGCAAACCTTTGCATATATAAAACTTTTAATTAGCATTCTATGCAGATATCAACAAAAAGGAGAAACAACAAAAAAACTGAAAATGGTATCCTGTAATGTTGTTTAAATGGTATAATTTTTCCCTGTAGTAAGTTGAATGGTGTGAAAGGGACCCTTGATTATAACAGAACTGAAGATTTTCCTTTAGCATGCTGGTTTCTCTCTCTCCTCTTCTATCTACAGCATGCTAGAGTTTGTCTTTGTGTTTGCCAATGGTTAGTGCTTTTCCTAAGTTTTCTTTTTCTTTCCCTGTAGTGTATGTGAGAAGGGGAAGGAGGAATCTGTATGACATCATTTGTTTATTATAGAGATTAAAAAAAATGAGTGTTTTTGTTTGTTTGATATTTTGGGTGTGAAAACATCTATTTCTGTCTCTTGTTCTAAAACTTAGATAGAAGACCCTTAAATAGTGAGAGAATTTGGACATTTGAAAAGAAGTGAACAGAGGTTACATAAAAAACTGTTCAGCAAGCCAAATGTCAACTCTGGCACCATGTTGTCTGTCACTACAGGTAGGTTACTAAGTTATTAGAGCTGTTATCTAGCTGCAGAAATCTATCACACAGATTAGCACTTCAGTGAATTCTGTGCTTTGTGATGGCTCTTGCTGATTTTATGTATGTTCATACAAACTCAGGTTATGTGAGAACTATTTTGCATGTCAGCAACCTAGGCTACAATATCCAAGTCTTTGTTAGTGCACCCACAGACATGTATTCTCTTTTAAGTGTCAGTGGCTACCCTCCGTAGTGTAGAAACATTTCACATTTCCCCCAATCAAGTAAGGAAGGTAAGAAGAAACTTGAAATTTCAGAAGAAGTAAAAGTTCTACTGTAAGTCTGTATCTAAAACCCCCGCATCTGGAAGTGCCCTGAAGCCTGCAGACTCAAAGCACAGTGGTATTTCCTACCTGAGAGCCTGCATTGCCAGCCTGTAATAGAAATACTGAAAACTCCAACATAACATAGGATTATATAAGCCAGTTCAATGAAAGAAGTTGGTTGTTGTCCCTTAATAGTAAGTAGAGAGAAAGGAGAAAATAGCAGAGTGCAGCAGCTAGACACCACTCTCCAGGAAGCTAGCTCAACATCAGATACATGCTGTCCAATTGATTCAGCTTCCTCTGGAATTTCCTGATTGAGACAGCAAATAGAGTCAACCACACAACCACACAGCTGAGAACAGTTTAATTCAACTGAAGTATAATACTATGTCAAATGCACACACACACACACACACACACACACACACACACACACACATATATGACCTGACTGAGTGCTTCTTTACCTTGCAATGACAAGCACAGATGTCTGCAAATGTTTGAGAGGCAGTGTCCAACACATAAATATGTTACATCTGTGACTTTGATAAAAGGTTTCTTGAAGGAAATACATTTATATAATTTAAGGTATTAAATTAGTTATTATACTTAATGAAGTTAGAACAATGTCTGGCCTATATTAAGTACTACATGAATGTCCCTCATCTTCTAATTATTATTATAATTATCAGCTTAGTCATTGGAAAGCATAAAGCATATTGACACTAAGATGATTAAAAAAGGGACACCTTTGTTCCAGAAGCTGCCTGGCATATGTTTTAAGGCAATAAACCATCAACTCCACTAATGGAACTAATAGGTTAAGTTTCCCATGTTGCCTGAATTATTTCCCTTAGAAAATTAGATTTTCTTAATAGAGAATCTAATTTTATCTCCAGTAACTTGAAAATCTTAATTAGTGACACAAAAGCCATGTTAAAATTACTTAGATCAGAAATAAACACATCATTATACCAAAATAAACAAATTGAAATGCTACTGTATTTTAGTTGACATTCAACACACAATGTCTTGATAAAAATAAGATAGAAACAGGCAATTTCAAAAAGCAAGGAAAACATCGGTCCCATAAATTAAATTGATTAACTTTCATACTAAATCAATCACAGGCATAAATCTTACACAATCTGCTGGTGACCTCAGTCATTTTGTTTAATCATGCACACCAATAGCAGTGTAATGCCTGATTTTCCAATTAAAATAACTTTGCAATTAGATCTAATTAACGTGTTCCAATTAAATAGGTTAAATGCAGCAGTATTCAATACATTTAAACCCCATACTTTTCTCTTGATAAAAAAGATTCTCTAAAATTGTTTGGATACATAATCCTTGTGGTATCAAGACTTAACCAAAGAAGGATGGAAAGGTCAACAGCCTGGCCAAGATGTAGCATAAGCCAGATATGGTAGAGAAAAGCAAGCATCCTGAGTTTCGTAATTATCCTCGGGATCACCTCATAAACCCTTCATGGTCGTCCCTTTATGGATATGATCGCCAGGTGTTCCTTTAAAGGAGTATCTTCCCTTTTATAAAAAGTGAATGCAATTCACCTTTGAGCCATGTAGTTTCAATATGAATTCTTCATAAATCATAAAGGAAATATGAATTGTTAAAAATGGAAATGGATACATTCTTCCTGTGGCCACTGCTTAAAATAATACACAATAAATTTATATTATTTATACATGCATTTATACATATATAAGTGAACATAGAAATATAATATATTTCTATGTTATCTATTTAGAGTAGCTCATAGTATTCCAAAAAGAAATACTAAAAGGACAATTTAGAGATATAAATGTCAATATAAATAAAGACATTCAAATAATAACTTTATAATGCATTTTAAGGTTTTAAAAATGTCAGGAAATTTAAAGTTCAAAAATATTAGGTGAAAAAATAAAGAGAAAGTCAGAAATGAATAAAATTTAAATGAAAAGAACAGAACAATAAATCATCAATTCATAGTTGGATATTTGAAAAGATAAACAAAATTGACCAACCCTTATTCCAACAAATATCTTGAAAGAAAGAAAAGACAAAACAATAAATATTTATAAGAAAATGGATAAATTACAATAGATACAAATAACAGTAGGAAGTTCAGCAGAACAAACTCTGAAAATATATATTCCAATACAATGGAAAACTTAAGAAAATGTATGCTTGAAGTCACATATAACCTACTAAGATTAAACCAAGAAGCTATAAAGAAAATGACGCTAACCTATAACAAACAGTAAGAATGATGTTGTGATTGAAACAAATATTGATTTAGAAGAAGGAGTAAAAAGAAGATCAGGTTCAGATATGTCTATTACTGAATTCTATTAGAGTTTTAAAGAATTAATACCAATGAACCTCAAATTATTCTGGAAATTATACAAGAAGGAAATGTCCTAAACTCATTTTATCAAACCAACTCTACTCTTAAAACAAGACTGGCCTAGGTCACAAGAAAAACAGAAAACTGTATGTCAGTTTTCCCCTTATGCACATGAATACAAACATTTCTTTTTTTTCTTTTATTTCTTTATTCGATATTTTTTATTTACATTTCAAATGATTTCCCCTTTTCTGGCCCCCCACTCCCTGAAAGTCCCATAAGCCCCCTTCCTTCCCCCTGTTCTTCCACCCACCCCTTCCCACTACCCTGTTCTGGTTTTGCCCTATACTGCTACACTGAGTCTTTCCAGAACAAGGGGCCACTCCTCTGTTCTTCTTGTACCTCATTTGATGTTTGGATTATGTTTTGGGTATTCCAGTTTTCTAGGTTAATATCCACTTATTAGTGAGTGCATACTATGATTGATCTTTTGAGACTGGGTTACCTCACTTAGTATGATGTTTTCCAGCTCCATCCATTTGCCTAAGAATTTCACGAATTCATTGTTTCTAATGGCTGAATAGTACTCCATTGTGCATATATACCACATTTTTTGTATCCATTCTTCTGTTGAGGGATACCTGGGTTCTTTCCAGCTTCTGGCTATTATAAATAGGGCTGCCATGAACACAGTGGAGCACATATCCTTATTACAAGCTGGAGAATCCTCTGGGTATATGTCCAGGAGTGGTATAGCAGGGTCTTCCGGAAGTGAGGTGCCCAGTTTTCTGAGGAACCACCAGACTGATTTTCATAGTAGTTTTACCAATTTGCAGCCCCACCAGCAGCGGAGGAGTGTTCCCAAAAAATGTTGCAAATAGAGTTTATATATAACATTAGAAAAAACCATTCACTGTCACCAAACTGGTTTCATTCCAAGTAATAAAGGCTGTGATAGGAAGATGAGAAAGAAACTATTATACAATGTTGATAAAACTATAACCTGGTCTACCCACTATGGAAATCAGTAGAGATTTTCTGAACAACAAAGCTAAAAATCTGTACCAGCTCTACCTCCCCTGTGTGTACAGACTACAGGTCAAGAAATCATAGAGACCACTTATGTTTACTGCAAATCTATTCACAATAACCAAATTATAGAGTTAAACTATGTATCCACCAATAGAAGAATAGCTAAAGAAAATGGCACAAACACACAAACACACACACACACACATACACACACAAAACTTAGTCAACCGTAAAGCATAATACAAACATGTGATTTGATACATAATGGATTCTATTGGGACCATGATTTTAATTCAAAGAAATGATACCCTGAAAGGCAAGTACTGCATATTTTCTCTTGTTATTGGATTCTGTATTTCATTCTGATACATGAAATCAGATTCATATATACATATGACATTAAAGCAGAAAACGGAATATCTAAGGATCAGATGCACATGAGTGGGGAAGGCAAAGAACAGAAAGAGTGTATGAGTGAAAAAGATGGTCCAAAGATATATATATATATATATATATATATATATATATATATACCACCTTAATAAAACCCATCACTATGTACAGTAAATATAAATAAAAGTGAAAGAGGAAATCAAAACTAGATACTCAGCAGAAGTTATCTGATATTTTATGGTTGTGAGCCTAGCCTTTAATGGCTGAGACATTTCTCGAGCCCAGAAGTAGTCTTGTAAGAATTTGTTCTCACTTTGCTTTCTTCAGCACGTATGAACCACAACACCCCTCAGTCAGTCATACTAAAACTGACCCGAGTAAGTCATTGCAGCCAAAGATTATTTAATTTTGGGGAAGTGGGTAGGTTTTGTGGAAGATTCACAGAACTAAAAACCAAAATTTTGGTAGATTTTTATTAGGATATAGAATGAGAGCAGCTAAGATTGCAACACTAGCTTTCACTCATTAACAGTTTCAGCACCTTCCTCCAGTGGACAGCGGACAGCCTTCATAGTAAAGAGCCTGGAATGAAGAGAACCAGAATCCACCAGCTTAAACTTCTGCTTAGTTACTCTTCTCTGATGCAATCTTCAGTGAGTTATTCAATCATGTTCTTGCCGTACTCATATTGAAAAGATTTTTGACCTGACAGGTTTGTTTCTCAATTAAAAAATTCTAGTCCTTTCAGAGATTTGAGCAGTGATTCTCAATCTTCCTGGTGTTGTGACCCTTTAATATAATTCCTCATGTTGCAGGAGCCCAAACATAAAAATATTTTGTTGCTACTTCATCATAGTAATTTTTCTATTGTTATAAATCGTAACATAAATTTCTGATGTGCAGAATACTGATATGTGACATCCAAATGGATTGTAACCTGCAGGTTGAAAACAGCTGGCTTCCAGACACTCCCTGCTCTCAGGAAGAGATCAGTGGATAATAGCTACTGACTAGCTATTCTTTTATTTTCCAAATATACTTCTAGAGCATTTAAGAGGTTTTAGCAAAATTACAAAGTGTTTACATTTCACACTTACTCACTCAGATAAATACACACAAAGACGTTCATAGTTCCAATATCCCCCAATGAAGTACCGAGTTACACATAATAAGCCTTCTTGGTGGATTTAGATGAAAAACACATGTCTATGCAATGTACATGGTGAGGTTGAAAGTACATATTAGTAAATGAGAGACATAAATCCAATGTTCCACCTTTTGATAATATAATTATATAAGTGTAAACGTATCAATGAACACGAGAGCACTTGTCCATGTGCCAGGCTATTATGAGTTACATAACACAAGCATTATGCAAGAATTGAAGTTTTAAGGGTATTCTAAAAGTCTTCAAATGCAATATAGCTGATTATTTTCTAGTAACAGAAAATGATTTGACAGATTCAGACTCTGGAACTAGATAAGACGAAAGGTTTGCTACAGTTTTGAGATTATGAAAAAGTAAATGTTAAAAGTAAAATTAAAAGACTTATGATAATCAATCTTAGAAAGCCAACTGTTGGTGTTAGACTGGACAAAATCTTTTTGGAAGTGAGGGCATTTGATGTTAGCCCTTTCCTCTGATTCTGGAACTTTCCCTCTACATTCACTAGAGAGGGTCTTTAAAATGGGTATTAAATTGGTTTCTAGAAGAGCTGTTTCTTCACGTACAGATATGAAGATCACAAAATAAATCCCTCCAGACTGCATATCTTGATATTATCTTGATCTTAATGGACAATTTTTTTCAGCATTGGAAATAGAAGAGGAAATTCCTGGAGCTTCCAAGTAGATAGGCTGGTTTGTAAGGATAAAGGTAGAAAGGGTAAAGTTGTCTTCTTAAAGCAAGTGCACTTTCTCTCTAGGAAAGAATGAGAAAAATTAAGAAAGAGGAAAATTTTGAGGAATTTTAGATAGAGAATAAAGGATTTTTTCTTTATGAAATGAGAAAAATTCTGAACTACATGAAATATTGTTCAAATAAATCTATGTAATGAAACTAGTCTGATTTGTGTTATTTGCAATCTGAGTAGAAGTGTAATCTATAAATGGAGGTTACTAACATTACTAAAACATCTACTATAAATGCCTACTATTTACACAGATGAGTTACATGTAACTCCTGAGAGAGTAGACAGAAAGAGAAAGAGAGAGAGAGAGACAAAGCAGAGAGAGACATAAAGAGAAAGATCTACTTTTCCAAGTTCTTTTCTAGTATAAAAATGACTAGAACATGTGGGCTTTGAATTATGGGTAATATTTTAATCACACATCAAATATATACTTGTCGAAATACTTTCTACCCTCTAAACACCAGGTATACAAATTTTCTCTTTAAAACATTTCCAATGTTTTGTTGCACTCCTAACTCCATGTTTTTCTTGCCCTCATCTGTCAAGAGGCAATATTTTTCAGGAGAGCATCCAATTCCAGACCGTCAATGTTGCCCAAAACACGTTTAATAAATGACTTCTCAATTCTTTCTTTGCTTTCTAGCAATTCAAGAAGCAATTGATTCACTTTCTTAACCTGCACAATTTATAAGTGGCCAACTATCATTGTGAGTAATGTTCCTCCAGGTTGACAGAAATTATGAATTTTTCCCCAAAGAAAGTGTAGGAGTCATCAGAGTCCTACCCATACATCACTTTACCATCAGGGCCTAGGCTCCAAATGCCATTTTGTGACTGCATTCCTATACTCATATGCCAAGCCCATCAATGTTTATTCAGCAATTTGCAAGAAAAATGGTGGCATAAGTCATGATTAATAGCCAGCAACGCACCTTTGCTGATCCTATGACATTTCTATAGAATCTTCTATGGAATGATTACTATCCTGTCTAAGAGTTCTAAGAACCCTTTTGTTAAGGGGCTTTCTTTGGGAATGTCTCTTGTTGATTTCATAAACTCTTCAAAGAGAAAATAAATCCATACAAACTAGATGAACTGGCCTGTGTTACTCAGTGCTTCAGATTTGTCCCACACTCTCTAGAAATGGAGACATATAGTATAAGACATAGAAAATGTCTTGCTAAAATAAATATGAAGTCCAAGAAATGACTATGTTTGGAAGCATGATATTAAGAAGAATAAAATTTGATGATGAACAGTATTTAATGAGAATTTTAGTATTTCTTCCCACAATAAAAACTTGTGGTTTAGCTAAAGAAAAGCATACTTTTCAGCCAAATTGTCTTATCTCTCAAAGTCTTTAAAATCTTTAAAATCACATAATCCAATAGAACTGTCTCTCAAGCCATCTAAGAGAACACTGCTCTTCACAGCTGACAGTGAAGTCAATGCTGAGTCACCATTATGTGTGTGTCTAGTGTAAGCTAGAAAACCAATCTTGTGGTGATGTTACCCTAGCCGGGTACACTGTCGTTGTACAGGCCCATAAATTCATTTCATTTAGTTATAGGACAGAAAATGCCTCTCATCTCTTCTAACACCCCATCTCCTGCTCATCCACTTTCAAATAAAAGCAGTTGCTTCAAAATATGCTGTCATTGGAACATACCTTGCAATATGTTCCTTGCAATAAATACTGCAATAAATATTTTTTGCATATACCTTGCAATAAAAATTAGTAAAAGGGGTTAATGAAATCAACTTTTTTTATTGACAAAAATAAAGTAAACAGAAACTTCAGGGACATGAGACTTGGAGTCAAGCCACCTGTTCAGAATGACTGACAATGATTCTGTTTAAGTTGACATCAAAGGGAAGATAGGATGTAAGGGGTAAAGGTCAGGTCCTGTAGATTTGGTTAGACCAATGAACTGGGAAGGAAATATATTGGATGATGTTTCTTTACAGGGAGAAACACTAACTTACCTATGTGTGTGTGTGTGTGTGTGTGTGTGAGAGAGAGAGAGAGAGAGAGAGAGACAGAGAGAGAGAGACAGAGAGAGAGAGAGAGAGAGAAGAGAGAGAGAGAGGAGGGAGGGAGATGGAGAGAGGGAGGAAGGGAGGGAGGGAGGGAGGGAGGGAGGGAGCAAGAGAGACAGAGACAGAGAGACAGAGACAAAGAGACAGAGACAGAGACAGAGAGAGGGGGGAGGGGAGATGCCTATGGAAGCCAAAAGAGTCCATTGGATCTCCAGAAGCTGGAGTTAAAGTTAGCTGTGAAAGCGTCCTAGGAACTGAACTCAGGTCCTCTACAAGAATAGAAAATACTCTTGAAGATTGGGACACGTATCCAGTCAAAAGATAGAGACTTTTATTCTGAAATAATTATTTCCAGAGACTTTAAAACTAAAGACTGGGAGAGATAGCTAAAATAGAAGAGGATTCTGCGTGTGTGTGTGTGTGTGTGTGTGTGTGTGTGTGTGTGTAGAAAGAGTGCAATGGAAATTTCCTAGAGTCCATGAGCATGACTGTAGTGAGAACTCCTAGTAGTGGAAGACATGAAGCTTGACTGGCCTTATTTTGTAGCCAGGTAAAGCTTTTAGTGGTAGTACTGGCTTGCACTTGTTGAGTTTTTGTTAGACGGAGTCCTGAAGAACTTCTTTCCAGACAGATTGACTCCAGGTCAGAAAGTCTATCTCTTAAACCAGACAATGGTGCCTCATTGCTAAGGACAGCATCTATTTAGCTCATTGATCAGTATAGATGTCACACTGCGATGAGTTAGGATCCTTCCCCACATGTTTAATTCTATATAGCGTGAGATGTACTCTGTAGGCTACAGAAAGAGAACTCGGACACCAACCCAGCCATAAAACCATAGATCTATAATCTGTCCCACATGTAAAGTGTAGCAATACCTCAAAACTTGTGGGATGGCCAACCAATATCAGTTAAACTTGAGCCCTAAGTCACAAGAGGGAGCCAATTCTTTAAGTTGCCCAGATGGCCAGGAACCAGAAGCTAGAGAGCCTTGGGATACATGGCTTAGTATCTTATATGAACAAGATTCCAGGAAGTTATCCAACCTTGGGCAAATGGGGCTTATAGGCTATAGAAATTTTTGTTTTATGTATCTCTTAAACACAAGAATTTAAATTTAATGCATAAATTTAACTCTAAGAAGACCTTTAATCTTAGCAATTAAGAGAGGCAGTGGTAGGCATATAGGTTCTAGGGTAGAACCAAAGATGCCCAGGAAAAAAAACGGGTAAATGAAAGAATTTCTCATGATATTCTGCTACACATAGATTGGTGCCTTATCATCAGAGAAGCTGCCTCTGGCAGCAGATGGAAGCAGAAGGAACCGCCAGACAATATGCCAAGACAGTCTAAATTGGATTTCTCTATCAGGACACTTCTAGAAGATCAGGGAATCCTACAGTAGAGGGGAAAGGAAAGATGGTAGGAGGCAGAGAAGATGGAGGACACCAGAACATGACCTACTGAATCAATTTGGCAGGGTTAACATGGAAGACTAAAATGGCAAGCAATGGGTCAGCATGTATATGTCCCAGGACCTCTGAATATATATTATGCCTGTTAGCATCGTATTTTTGTGGGACTATGTGGGACCAGAAGAAAGTCTTTTCTTCTGGTTGAGCTAGTTTTAAACCCTGGTGATCCAGCAGGTGTTCCTGCAATGGAAGGAGGGCGTTAGCCATTCCTCCAGACTCTAGAGCCTTCAGTGCTCCATAATTCTGTGGCCATCAGTCACACAGGGCAACACCTCCAGCCTCTCCACAGGTAGAAGACATGACCACAGATCAAGTAGCCTTAAGACAGAACTCCATCTTAATGAAGGACCTAAAGGCCTGAAGGGCTTAAGCTAATTAAGCTCTCCTTCCCAGACTCTTCTTCCTGCAAAAGTTATTTAACCTTAGGCCCACCCTGAAAATGTGGGGTACTGTTTCACTCATCACAACTCCCCACCATAACAATAAATGCTTTAAAATCATTGACTGCCTCTTCTCATCAGAATGGATCAATGGAGCAGGTCTCCTTCTAAAAGAGCCTTGTCTAACCTCCTTCAGGAAGGCCTCTCAGCTCTTACAGACATGGTCAGGAGGAAGCCTAGCTTCCCACTGAAGCAAGCCAAGGACACTGGGACCAGCAGGAGCTCTCACCTCTGTCCTCTTTTCCCTGTGGCCCTGGGCCAGATCCAGCCTGCAGGCCCCCTACTCTGTTCTCAGCTCTTTCATGACATAGCATTTAAGGTGTCCAGGAGCCTGAGAACCTGGCTACAAGCAGGCCTCTGCCAGTTCTCTCGGGACCTCAGACTGTGCCTCCCCACACCAGGAGCAGGGTCCTGTGGCTTCTCACAAAGGCTTGGGGAGCACACAAACTTCCAAGTCTGGCTCTATGAGCAGATTAGCTAGTTCTGTGGCCTAGCTAAGGGCAACACCCCCAGCCCCTCTACAGGTAGAGGCCTGGACCCAGATCAAATAGCCTCAAGACAGATCTCCATTTTAATGAGGGACCTAAAGGCCTGAAGGGCTTAAGCTAATTAAGCTCTCCTTCCCAGACACTCCTCCTAGTTAACCTAGTTAACCCACAGGACTCATGACAGTAGTGTTGGGCAAATCTCTGATTCCTTTGCTTTCTTTTGGGATATAAGAAAAATAAAATGAAATAGATCTAAATAGAAGAATAGAAAACCAAACCAAAATAACTCTAAATAGAAGAATAAAAAACCAAATCAAAATAAAGCTAAGGATGATGGGATTTTTGTGCATTTTGAGGTGTACTGGGAGGCATGATCTCTATATCTATCAGTGTATTTTGAGTTGCCTGTTGCTGTATAAAACAAAACACTAAATTAACGAGACCCTTATTTACTCTCTGTTACATCCAGAAGTTCCATCTCTTTTCAGGGTTATTTTACATATTTAGTTCTTCTAGGATTGCTTAGCCCACTTCATTATCAGGAAGCATATGTTTCTAAAAATGCTCCAGTTATCCTGGATTTTCAGAGCCGTGTTTTCCTAGTACCTGATGAATCGTTTTCACAGTTACAGTCTCTCCACTGTTTGCAGGGCACCCTTTGCCTGCTTGGGAATCCATGTATTGATATTAAATAATCTTAGTTATTTGAAAGTAACCAGCTTGGATAGCAACCAGGTCTACTAAGTCTCCTTGTGAGTTAAACTCTAGGGGCCACGTCAAAACTCTGATAGCTGCTTGCTTTCCAACCTCTTCCTTTCACAGTAAGAAAGAAGTTCTATTTAACCTTGGTCCTTTCTCAACTTTATATCATGAGTTTTCATGTAGATAATACAAGTCAATGGCTAAAAGAGAATATGTAAGACCTACAGAATAAGCTAGCCTGGGCCCACAAGGCCTCACAGAAACTGAACCATCATCTAAACTGCATGCATGGGACATACTTAGACTCACTACATATATGTAATAGAAGTGCAGTTTTGTCTTCATATGGGACCCCTAGCAGCAGGAGCAGGGGCTGGCCCTGACTTTGATGCCTGCCTTTCAACCCCTTTGTGTAAACTTGAGTGCCTTATATAGCCACAATAGGAGAAGATGTACCTAGTCATATTGCAGTTTGATATCCATGGGAGACACTCCCTTCTCTGAGGAGAAAAAGAAGGGGATATGGGTGGAGGAGTGTGGAAAGGGAGGATCTGAGAAGAGAGCAGGGAATTGAAAAAGAAAACCAGGAAATATTTTGAGGAGATTGAAATGAATTTGACTTCTATATCCTGTTGGAAATAGAGAAATAAAACAAAATTAAAATATATTTAATGTTTACATTTCATTAAATAGACAGAAGGATTAAAGTGTCTGTTGGACTTGTTGCTTCATAATACTCAGAATAAACAAAAGTAAACATAGTTTTATATGTATTCAACTGATTTGCATAGTGCTGGAAACTACACATCAGCCAAATCAAACACAAAGCCTTTTTCGAAGACATTTGTGAAAGTATAACTACTCTTGGTGTTTTTAAAAGTCACTAAATTCCAGGCGGCCATCGGGGTGAAGTCGGTGTGCTCCGGTGAATCCAGCAGGCCCCAACAGGAGCCTTCGGGTGCCTGCTTTGGGATCTGAATGGCCAGGGCCACAGCGCTTGGTCCCCAGGAAGTGTGGGAGACCTGATGTGCACCCAGAGGCAGTCTGGGAGCTTGTAGTGCAGATTGCTCCTGTTGCCCAGAGCTTGGGTACCAGTCCTGAGGCCGCTGGCGGGAGCCCTCAGCTCAGTTCTCTCCGCTTCCGGATCCAGATCAGCCTGGGCGGCAACACCACATCTCCAGGTCCTACAAGAGGCAAAGGGGACTTCCGGGCGGCCAGCTGGGAGAAGTCGGTGTGCTCCAGTGAATCCAGAGGGCCCCAGCGGGAGCCTTCGGGTGCCTGCTTTGGGATCTGAACGGCCAGGGCCACAGTGTTCGGTCTCCAGGAAGTGCAGGAGACCAGGTGTGCACCCAGAGGCAGTCTGGGAGCTCGCAGCTCACGGCTTGCACCTGTGGCCCAGAGCTTGGGTTCCAGTCCTGAGGCCTCTGGCTGGAGCCCTCATCTCTCTCCACTTCCGGATCCAGATTAGCCTGGGCAGCAACACCACATCTCCAGGTCCTGCAAGAGGCAAGAGGCGCTTCCGGGCGGCCAGCTGGGAGAAGTCTGTGTGCTCTAGTGAATCCAGCAGGCCTCAGCTGGAGCCTTCCGGTGTCTGCTTCGGGATCTGAACAGCCTGGGCAACAGCACCCTGTCTCCAGGCAGTGCAGGAGGTAAGCTGTGCACCAGAGGCCACCTGGGAAGGGGCAGCTTGCACTGGTGAGTGCAGCATTGACAAGACCAACTAACACCAGTGAGAACTAGATGGCAAAAGGCAAACGCAGGAACGTCACTAACAGAAATCAAGGCAATATGGCAACATCTGAACCCAATTCTCCTCTACCAGAATGTCCTGGATACCCCATCACACCAGTAAAACAAGATTTGTATTTAAAATCACTGGTCATGATGCTGATACAGGAACACATGAAGGACATACTTAAAGAAATTCAGGAGAAAATGGATCAAAAGTTAGAAGCCCTTGCAAGGGAAACACAAAAATCATTGAAAGAAATCCAGGAGAATACAAAAGCCAATAATGAGGAAACGCAAAAAACACTTACAGAAATACAGGAGAACTTTGGTCAACAGGCTGAGGTCATGAAAGAGGAAACACAAAAATCTCTTAAAGAATTACAGGAAAGCACAAACAAGCAAGTGAATGAGCTAAGCAAAACCATCCAGGATCTAAAATCAGAAGTAGAAACAACTAAGAAAACTCAAAGGGAGACAACTTTGGAGATAGAAAGCCTTGGGAAGAAATCAGGGGACAGAGATGCAAATATTAACAACAGAATACAAGAGATAGAAGAAAGAATCTCAGATGCTGAAGATTCCATAGAAACCATGGACTCAACAGTTAAAGAAAATGCAAAATGCAAAAAGCTTGTAACCCAAAATATCCAGGAAATCCAGTACACAATGAGAAGACCAAACTTAAGGATTATAGGCATAGATGAGAGTGAAGATTTACACCTTAAAGGGCCAGCAAATATCTTCAATAAAATTATGGAAGAAAACTTCCCTAACCTAAAGAGAAAGATGCCCATGTATATACAAGAAGCCTACAGAACTCCAAACAGACTGGACCAGAGCAGAAATACTTCCTGACACATAATAATCAAAACACCAAATGTTCTAAACAAAAGAAATAATATTAAAGGCAGTAAGAGAAAAAGGCCAAGTAACATATAAAAGAAGACCTATCAGAATCACAGCAGACTTTTCACCTGAGACTATGAAGGCTAGAAGGTCCTGGGCAGATCTCATGCAGACTCTAAGAGAACACAAATGCCAGCCAAAACTACTATATCCAGCAAAACTCTCAATCACCGTAGATGGAGAAACTAAGATATTCCATGACAAAACCAAGTTTACCCAATATCTATCCACAAACCCAGCCCTCCAAAGGATAATAGGAGGAAAACAGCAATACAAGGAGGGAAACTTCACCCTGGAAAAAGCAAGATAGTAACCTTTCATCAAACCCAAAAGAATTTAACCAATCAAATTTAAAAAATAACGTCAAAAATGACAGGAAGTAACAATTACTATTCCTTAATATCTCTTAACATCAATGTACTTAATGCCCCCAATAAAAAGACATAGACTAACTGACTGGATACGTAAACAGGACCCTACATTTTGCTGCTTACAGGAAACACACCTCAGGGTCAAAGACAAACACTACCTTAGTGTAAAAGGTTGGAAGACAATTTTACATGCAAATGGTCTCAGGAAACAAGCTGGAGTAGCCATTTTAATATCAGATAAAATTGACTTTCAACCCAAAATTATCAAAAGAGACTCTGAGGGACACTTCTTGTTGGTCAAAGGAAACATACAACAAGAATAACTCTCAATCCTGAACATCTATGCTCCAAATGCAAGGGCACCCTCTTTCATAAAAGAAACTTTATTAATGCTCAAAGCACACATTGCACCTAACACAATAATTGTGGGTGACTTCAACACTGCACTTCCTCAATGGACCTATCAGGAAAACAGAAACTAAACAGGGACACAATGAAACTAATTGAAGATTTGGACCAATTAGATTTAACAGATATATATATATATAGAGAGAGAACTTTTTCCTAAAGCAAAAGAATATACCTTGTTCTCAGCACCTCATGGTACCTTCTCCAAAATCGACCATATAATTGGTCACAAGACAGACCTCAACAAATATAAGAAGATCAAACTAATCCCATGACTCCTATCAGATCACTATGGAGTAAAAGTGGTCTTCAATAGCAACAAAAACAAGAGAAAACCCACATTCATGTGGAAACTGAACAATATTCTACTCAATGATACCTTGGTCAAGGAAGAAATAAAGAAAGAAATTAAAGACTTTTTAGAACACAATGAAAATGGAGAGACAACATACCCAAACTATGGGACACAATGAAAGCAGTGCTAAGAGGAAAACTCATAGCCCTGAGTGCCCCCAAAAAGAAAATGGAGAGAGCATACATTACCAGCTTAATGACACACCTGAAAGCCATGGAACAAAAAGAAGCTATTTCACCCAGGATGAGTAGAAGGCAGGAAATCATCAAACTCAGGGCTGAAATCAATCAAGTAGAAACAAAGAGAACCATACAAAGAATCAACAAAACCAGGAGCTAGTTCTTTGAGAAAATCAACAAGATAGATAAACCCATAGCCAGACTGACCAAAGGGCACAGAGAAAGTATCCAAATTAACAAACTTAGAAATGAAAAGGGAGATATAACAACAGAAACTGAGGAAATCAAAAAAATCATCAGAACCTACTACAAGAGCCTGTACTCAACACAACTGGAGAATCTGGAGGAAATGGACAATTTCCTTGACAGATACCAAATACCAAAATTAAATCAGGACCAAATAGACCATCTAAACAGTCCCATAATGCCTAAAGAAATAGAAGGAGTCATAGAAAGTCTTCCAACCAAAAAAAGCACAGGACCAGATGGCTTCAGTGCAGAATTCTATCAGACCTTCAAAGAAGACCTAACACCAATACTCTTCAAACTATTCCACAAAATAGAAACAGAAGGAACACTACCCAATTCCTTCTACGAAGCCACAATTACGCTGATACCAAAACCACACAAAGATCCAACAAAGAAAGAGAACTTCAGACCAATTTCCCTTATGAACATCGATGCAAAAATACTCAATAAAATTCTTGCCAACCGAATCCAAGAACACATCAAAATGATCATCCACCATGATCAAGTAGGCTTTATCCCGGGAATGCAGGGTTGGTTCAATATATGGAAATCCATCAATACAATCCACTACATAAACAAACTCAAAGAACAAAACCACATGGTCATTTCATTGGATGCTGAAAAAGCATTTGACAAAATTCAGCATCCTTTCATGCTTAAAGTCTTGGAGAGAACAGGAATTCAAGGCCCATACCTAAACATAGTAAAAGCAATATACAGCAAACCAGTAGCCAGCATCAAACTAAATGGAGAGAAACTTGAAGCAATACCACTGAAATCAGGGACCAGACAAGGCTGCCCCCTTTCTCCTTATCTTTTCAATATTGTACTTGATGTACTAGCTCGGGCAATTCGACAACATAAGGAGGTCAAAGGGATACAAATTGGAAAGGAAGAAGTCAAACTATCATTATTTGCAGACGACATGATAGTCTACCTAAGTGACCCAAAAAACTCCACTAGAGAGCTCCTACAGCTGATAAACAACTTCAGCAAAGTGGCAGGTTATAAAATCAACTCAAGCAAATCAGTGGCCTTCCTATACTCAAAGGATAAGCAGGCTGAGAAAGAAATTTCAGAAATGACTCCCTTCACAATAGCCACAAACAGTATAAAGTATCTTGGTGTGACTCTTACCAAACATGTGAAAGATCTGTATGACAAGAACTTCAAGACTCTGAAGAAGGAAATGGAAGAAGACCTCAAAAAATGGGAAAACCTCCCATGCTCATGGATCGGTAGAATCAATATAGTTAAAATGGCCATTTTGCCAAAAGTAATCTACAGATTCAATGCAATACCCATCAAAATCCCAACTCAATTCTTCACAGAGTTAGAAATACCAATTATCAAATTCATCTGGAATAACAAAAAACCCAGGATAGCAAAACTATTCTCAGCAACAAAAGAAAGTCTGGGGGAATCAGTATCCCTGACCTCAAGCAATACTACAGAGCAATAGTGTTAAAAACTGCGTGGTATTTGTACAGTGACAGGCAGGAGGATCAATGGAACAGGATTGAAGATCCAGAAATGAACCCACACACCTATGGCCACTTGATCCTCGACAAAGAGGCTGAAAACATCCAATGGAAAAAAGATAGCTTGTTTAACAAATGGTGCTGGTTCAACTGGAGGTCAGCATGCAGAAGAATGCGAATTGAACCATCCTTGTCTCCTTGTACTAAGCTCAAATCCAAATGGATCAAGGACCTCCACATAAAGCCAGACATTCTGAAGCTAATAGAAAAGAAACTGGGGAAGACCCTTGAGGACATCGGTACAGTGAGAAAGTTTCTGAACAGAATACCAGTAGCGTATGCTCTAAGATCAAGAATTGACAAATGGGACCTCATAAAGTTACAAAGTTTCTGTAAGGCAAAGGACACCATCAAGAGGACAAATCGGCAACCAACAAATTGGGAAAAGATCTTCACCAATCCTACATCAGATAGAGGGCTAATATCCAATATATATGAAGAACTCAAGAAGTTAGACTCCAGAAAACCAAACAACCCTATTAAAATGGGGTACAGAGTTAAACAAAGAATTCTCACCTGAAGAACTTCGGATGGCGGAGGAGCATCTTAAAAAATGCTCAACTTCATTAGTCATTAGTGAAATGCAAATCAAAACAACCCTGAGATTTCATCTTACACCAGTCAGAATGGCTAAGATTAAAAATTCAGGAGACAGCAGGTGTTGGAGAGGATGTGGAGAAAGAGGAACACTCCTCCACTACTGGTGGGGTTGCAAATTGGTACAACCACTCTGGAAATCAGTCTGGCGGTTCCTCCGAAAAATGGGCACCTCACTTCCAGAAGATCCTGCTATACCACTCCTGGGCATATACCCAGAGGATTCCCCACCATGTAATAAGGATACATGCTCTACTATGTTCATAGCAGCCCTATTTATAATTGCCAGATGCTGGAAAGAACCAAGGTATCCCTCAACAGAAGAGTGGATGCAAAAAATATGGTATATCTACACAATGGAGTCCTATTCAGCCATTAGAAACAATGAATTCATGAAATTCTTAGGCAAATGGATGGAGCTAGAGAACATCATACTAAGTGAGGTAACCCAGACTCAAAAGGTGAATCATGGTATGCACTCACTAATAAATGGATATTAACCTAGAAAACTGGAATACCCAAAACATAATCCACACATCAAATGAGGTACAAGAAGAAAGGAAGAGTGGCCCCTTGTTCTGGAAAGACTCAGTGAAGTAGTATTTGGCATAACCAGAAAGGGGAAGTGGGAAGGAGTGGGTGGGAGGACAGGGGGAGAGAAGGGGGCTTATGGGACTTTCGGGGAGTGGGGGGCTAGATAAGGGGAAATCATTTGAAATGTAAATAAAAAATTATATCGAATAATAAAAAAATTCAGTAAATTTTGAAAATTACAATAGAAGACAGTGTTGCTTTTCCTTTTTCTCTATATTATCCTCATTTGGATTAATTTTGCTGTAAAACCAACCTGTGGAATTTTATTTTGGGTTATGTCATATAGATTATGGAGTTGTACATGTGGGAGTAAAAGTAAGTTTTATTGTATTTAGGCAGTATATAATACAGATATTTTGAGTTTTAGAGGATTTCATAACAATGAACCAGGACACAGTGGCAAAAAAGAACAGGCACAAAAGACAGGGAAAGGACCTAATGCTTCCTGGAGAAACAAAGTGTGGATTCTACCTTGTCTTTGCTGAGGCCTGGCTTCCTTTTGTTAGCTCAATCTAAACACCACATTTTTGTGAATATGCATCACATTCATTTTGGATTATTTAATTTAACTTTCTTTCCAGATGAACTAGCTTTATTAACTGCTTGCCATGGATGGGCAAACAGAGTTTATGCAGGCTATAAATATCTATGATTAGTTTGGTATAGTATACCACAGTCTAGGGTGCAGCAATTATGCACACTGCTTCATCTCAAGCTTGATAAACCATTTGGGAACATAAAAGAAAAGAAAACCTAGAAAGTGGATTTTGCAAGTGTAAGACATCTGCACACTTTATGTTTCTCTGAGCCCCTAGTCAGATGCTTATACACATACAGAATTGGATCTCTGAGCTAAAGAGAAAAAATAAATTTTATTCAATATTCCTCAAGTATACAGGGCATAACATTTATATTACTTGTAATAACAGTTTTGATTCTTGTACTAAACATTTACTAATGTTGATGTGATAAAGATATATATTCAACTTGGGACAGTTCATGAAGCCTATTTGTCTGTCCTATGCATTATTTTTGCCTCCTAAATATATTGTCCTAAAAGAACTAATATTAAAACACATAAAATTATGTTTTAATGCTTCTCCCCTCCCAGAAGTTTACAAAAATCTTGATTATGTATTTATAACTGCTATTAAAATAAAACTTTATGTATCCATATGTAGTCAAACTTTTTGCTTGAAATAGCAAAGGAATTATTTATAGAATTAGAAACTAGCCTCTACTTAGTGCACCAAAGATGACTGTAGATAAAAATGATTCATACCAAAATGTAATACACATTAGACCATGGCACATGCTATTATAGTACTAAATTAACATTAAACATATAAAATTAAACAAAGAAGGAACAGTGTATGAGTTAGGGCCCACTGAAAATGATTTGGGGATATTTTCATCATAATGAGCTCTCTGAAGATTTTATATGGTGTTAGCAGGGATGGGGATAATTTGTGAGATTTCTAGATAGCTAAATTGCATAATTAAAAACAAAGACCAATAATTTTATGAAACTAGTAAAACACAGGGAAATTTAAATACAAATAGTCCACACAAACTGCCTGGACCTATTGATTTCTCAAAAAAAATATTTTCCAATAATATCTAACTGCCTATGTATCTATACTTTTATCTACATCATCTATATCTATCAATTATTTGGGTTCCTATGAGCAATTTTTATTTTGTCTCCTATCTACCTCTATTATTTATCTGTCTGTCTGTCTGTCCATCTGTCTGTCCTTCTGTCTGCCCACCTGCCCACTCACCCACCCATCTATCCATCATCCATCCATCCATCTACCCATTTATCCATCTCTATCTATCTATCCATCTATCTCTATCTATCTATCTATTATCCATTATGAATCATCTATCACAAGTCTATCATTTCTATTTATATATATATCTATTATCTTTTATAATCTCTTTCTATCCTTTCTATCATCCATCCTTATATATACCTTCTTACTAATTTATATCTGTATATCTTCTAACATAAAACTACTCTGTAATTTCTTGATGCCTCAAACCTCTTAATAGTTTGCCTTAGTTTCATTTAATTTTTCTTGTCTCAGTTACTTGTTCATAGTTCAACCATGCAAAATGCTTTCATTATATTTAAATTATACAATATAAGGTGAAATCCATACGTGATAGGATAGTCTATCTTTGTAAATGCAGAGCTAAGAAGCTATAACAAACATTAAAATAGAGTTTTGTGAGATAATGTAAAATGAATCCCTTAATGGTTTGAATATGGAAGGCCTCCTACAATGTCAGGTGCTTATGTGCACGGTCCCTAGGTGGTGGTATTATTATTAGAGGTTGTGGAAGATTGAGGGGAGAGTGACCAACGGTCTCCTCAAACATTCAAAGCCATGACTTTAAAAACTATACTCAAACCTTGATTCATTCTTTGTTCTTTATTCCAGTGCTGCCTGAGATAAAGACTACTGTCTCCAGTGCATTCCAACCACCCTAATATCTTGCCCTTTCATATGAGGCCAAATAATTAGAGATTAAACAATCCTCAATAATAAACAGAAACAATTCTTTCCTCTTTTAGATTTTTTTATTCAATATTTCAATCACAGCAATAAAAGCACAAATACATGTTTCATATTTGTTTTTATAATTTTACCTATTTTTCTTTTTCTCAGGGTACACATTTGGCATTTTCCACACATGGAAGTGAGTGAGCCACCTGGGAGAGTTAGTGGTGTCCTTCTTCCAACATGGGGGTATAGATATTAAACTCGGGTCTTCAGGCTTGACCACAGACATCTTTACCCACTGACTAATCTCATCAGCCTAATCAGTGGACCAGTTATCTTCTCACCTCCAGTAGAAAGACATGGCCCCCAGTTGAAGCATGTGGCCACTGACACATGTTAAATGGTTTGGCCCAGATTTTTTCTCGTCTAAAGGAAATGCAGAGACAAAAATGGAGCAGAGACTGAAGGAAAGGCTACCCAGTGACTGTTCCAACTTGGAATCCATCCCATATGCAGGCATGAAACCTTGAAACTATTAATGATGCCACACTGTGCTTGCAGACAGGAGCCTAGCATGGCTGTTCTCTGAGAGGTTCTACCAGCAACTTACTCAGACAGATACAGATAATTACAGCCAACCATTGGACTGAGACTGGGGACTGCTATGAAACAGTTAGAGGAAGGACTGAAGGAGCTGAAGGGGATTGCCACCCCATAGGAACCAAAGTGTCAACTAACCAAGCCACCTATCAAAGAGCATACACAGGCTGGTCCCCTGGCACATATATAGCTGCCTTGTCTGGCTTCAGTGGGAGAGGATATACCAAATCCTGTAGAAACTTGATGCTCTAAGGAAGGGGATGCTAGCAGGGATGAGGTGGCGGTCGGTGGGTAGGTAGGGGAGCACCCTCTCAGGAGCAAGGTGGACAGGGATGGGGAAGAACCTGGGTTCCAGGAAAGGGGGGTAACTTCATCATCATCATCATCATCATCATCATCATCATCATCATCATCATCATAATAAAGATTAACTTTTTCTATGGTTTACGTAAATAAGTTTGGGGTATGTGTATTTTGGGGTCCAGCTGTAGTTCCACATTCTCTTTTTGCTTCTTTCAGCATGTGCAGTCATCACTATACACTAGATTGGAAGGATGAAACAAAGTTTGCAATGAGCTAGGAATGAGTGTGTGTTGTAGGAAGAGTTGCTAATGAAACAGTGCTCTTAGATCATCTTAGCATGTGCACATATAATTATTGGGTGATTCAACATGGGCTTGAATGCACATGATTTATGTTCACTGGGTGGACAGGGCTATATACAATGTTAAAGAATAAGAAGAGTTTTCAGGGTGAATGAAGTCATTGGTTAGAGTTTAAAGTATTGTGAATGCCTCATTTGTAGGGAGAGGAATTCCAGGAATTTCAGGTACTTGTGGGGCAGGTGCTTATCTGGAATGCAGAAGTGAAACACATCAGTTTGTGACATTACTTAGGAAGAATATTGGGGATTGGGTTCCTCAGATCAGGCAGTGAAGAAGCCCTGTTAAGAAAAGGAAGTCCTCCATTTTGAATCATGCTCAGATGAGCTATCCAGGCATGGGAGACTACCGCCTTTGTAGTGAGGTGCAACAAAGCTTTTTGATCATATAATTTAATTTAGTTTCTGGTAAACTCTAACTTCTATTGTGACTATTAAATCCATATTTCCGTGCTTGGTGGAAAATAGTTTAGCTTCTCGCTTTCTTGATGGTCATAATTGCCAATTAGATATTTGAAATGTGTGTAGTCAAATACGGTAAGACTACAATTAGTTACAATTTACTTGATATAGATTAAATAAAATAGTTGTGTTACAACATTGGAGTATGTTGTATAACTAAGCTGCTCTATTGTATAGTGACCGCATCAGGCTTTACTTTACTTAACTTGTCATAGGACGTCAGAACTGCTGGGCAGGCTGAATTGCCCATTTGTTATATATCTTGCCTTCACTCTCTCTTATTGTGGTCCAGTCTCAGTCACATGGTTGTTCAGAGAGAAAAATGTTTATGCACATAAGAAAATATCATTAACTTACAGATTGGGGGAAAAACTTCACTCACCCCACATCCACCCCAGGGCTAATATCCAAAATATATAAAGAATTCAAGCTAAACACCAAAAATACCCAAACAAGGCAATGAAAAAATGGATTATAGAACTCAACCAAGAATTCACAACAGAAGAATCTCAAATGACTGAGACACACCTAAAGAAATGTTCGAAGTCCTTAGTGATCAGAGAAATGCAAATCAAAATGACCCTGAGATTCTACCTTACACCAATCATAATTGTTAAGAGCAAAACCTCAGGCAACAGCACATGTTGACAAGGATGTGGAGAAAGAGGAACATTCCTCCACTGTTGGTGGTATTGCAAACTGGTACTGGTACAACCACTCTGGAAATCAATCTGAAGGTTTCTCAGAATATTAGAAGTAGATCTACCTGAAGATCCAGCAATACCACCCTTGGGAACATACTCAAAAGATGTTCTGCCATGTTATAGGGGCATATGTTCCTCTATAGCAGCCTTGTTTGTGATATCCAGAAGCTGGAACCAACCCAGATGTCCCATGCCATCCAGGATAATGGATAGAGAAAATGTGGTTCATTTACACAATGGAATATTACTCAGCTATTAAGAACAAGGACATCCTGAGTTTTGCAGGCAAATGGATGAAACTAGAAAATATCTTCCTCAGACCAAAGAGGACATGCATGGTATGGACTCACTAATAAGTGGATAATAGGCAATAAAATAAAGTAAAATAAAATAAAATAAAATAAAATAAAATAAAATAAAATAAAATAAGTACAGAATACCCAAGATACAATCCACAGAATTCAAAAAGGTCAAAAAGCTGAAAGGCACAAGTGAGGATGCCTCAGTCCTACTTGGGAGGGAGAAGAAAGCAAACACAAGGGGGAAGGGAGGGAGGGGCATGGTAGGGAAAGGGGATGTAGGGAGAGGGGAGCTTGATCTGGTAATGGGTGTGGGAAAAGGACTGAAGCCCTCAGGGCCAGCAGAAAGGATGGAAACAGGCAAACTCTGGAGGTAGGAGGTTGGGGGGAAACTCCAGAATGTTGCGGAGACCTGGGAAGTGAGAGACTCTCAGGACTCAAAGGGAGGGACCTTAGATGCAATGCCCTACAATGAGGAGAGGGAACCTGTAGAGCCAACTCCAGCAAAAAGACTGGGCATTAAATGAGGGAACCATATTTGTTCTGGTGTGAAAGAATTGCAGGGATGGAAATGGAGAAGAATCTGAGGAAAAGAATGACCAATGAAAGGACCAAAGTGGGATCCAAGTCAAGGGGAGACCCCAAGACCTGACACTATTACTGAGACTATGGAGTGCTCACAAAAAGGAACCTATGATGACTGTCATCTGAAATACCCAACAAGCATGCAGATATTTGTACCAAACTAATGGACAGAATCTGCTGACCCCTCTGGTTGAATTAGGAGAAAGCTGGAAGAAGCTGAGGAGGAGGAGGCCGGCACTGTAGGAAGACCAGTACTCTCAATTAACCTGGACCCCAGAGATCTCTCAGATATTGGATCACCAACCAGGCAGCATACACCAGATGATATGAGGCCCCTAACACATATAGACCAGATTACCGCAGGGTCTGTGTTTAACCAGACATGATGCACCTAACCCTTAAGAGACTGGAGGACTAAGGGAATTTAGAGGTCTGTTGGAGTATGGGGTGTGGGGTGGAGACATCCTGTGGATACAGCAGAGTGGGAGGAGGAATGGGATGTGGAAGTTGGAGGGTAGACTGGGAGGGGAAGGGGAATAAAATCTGGAGTTATAAAATAAATAAATAAATAAATAAATAAATAGATAAATAAATAAATAAATAAATAAATAACAGATTTTAAAAATGAAAATATTTTGGAATAGATAATGTATAAACATATATATTCTTTCAGAAAGGAGCACTCAAACTTTACCTTTAGAAGCACAGCCTTCATAAAAATGAAGCATAGTGTAGCAGATGCCACCTGCGATTCTAGAAGAAGGCTGTCCATCAGCTAAGCAGTGTAAGCTTGTGCTAAATCCTATGTCCTCATTTCTAAAGTGAGGAAATGGAAAATGTTTCTGATTCAGTAAATGTGCAAGTTTTATATTTTTTATTCCATAGTTCTTTAAAGAAATCTACAGAAAGTAATACTGGACAATCAAATGACATTTTGTTCAGCAAAACATCCTTTAAAAGCAATGCAGTAGTCCACATCTATGTAATTGCTATTATCTGCAAAGTGTGAATAAAACCTTTAGTGATTTAGTGACCTTACTATCTTTTTCTTTGTGTATTATAAGCTGACTAAGCCAGTTTACCAGTACATAATAGGACAAAGCATAATTTTTTTATACATTTTATAGAGTGCACCTTGTTAACACTTGCTTCTCATTTCTTCCAGGTTCACCATCCCACTCCTGCATCCTCCTCCTCAAAAGAGAAAATAAAAACAAACAAAAGTCCAATCCTGTGTTGCCCATATACTCATTGGAACATAGTAAGTCTCCATAGGTAAGTGAGTGGCTAGTCCCTTTAAGAAAAAGCAGATTTCCCCATTCACACTTTCAGAGTGTGAACACCCCCTGGCCTTGAGTGGGCTAAACAGATCTTAATTGTCAGCTACATTTGGACTTCTGCCAACCTGGATGGAGTCTTCAGACTTAGGTGGAATTCTATTTCAGCTTCCTGCAAGAAGCTAACTATCTGCTGAACAACTAAACTGGTTTTGCAACTAGATCTTGGTGAAATGGACGGATGGGTTTTCCCATATATATTCAGAGTTGAACATTAAACTTTGAGCTTTGATCAGAAAGAACTTTGTTTTGCCTCATTATTTTCTCTTGCCTGTCCATTCTCTTTCATCCCAAGCTCTCCTTTCAGGTGTGCCCCGTTCTCTGTGGCTACAGCAGAGGGCATCAACTGACACATTACACTTTAGCATCTTAATCACAATTTTTAGGAATTCTCTTCAATGGCTTCATGTGTAGACTATTTCTTGGGGGTGGGATATACGTGGAGTGGGAGATAGGTTGTCACAGAAGCCTTCAATGTCATTCATTTTCAGTTATGAGTCTGCAATCATCAGGACCATTGCAGAAGAAGCTTCCCTGTCCAGTGGTAGCACAGACACAGATGTCATTGATATCAACATGGCCTACAGCAGCAGCATGAATCACTGACCACACGGTCTCTGACAGCAGGAGAGACCATGGAAGTCTTCAATGATACTTAACCCAGGAAGTAAACTATTCTTCAACTCCAGTATCTTACTGTTGCTCAGGATGAGGGTGGTCTTTCAGTTGGGCAGCATGTCTAGGGGCAGGACCTGCACACACTCCAAGTTGCTGTACACCACTCTGCCTTCACTGCCACCTACCTGCTAGTACCCTTGGCATGATTATCAGCTTTTCAGCCCTTGGTCATAACTGAGGGCCCTTTATTTCCTCCTGCTAACAGGCTAAGATGCATAAGCAGTAGGAGCAGCAGGGGCTCCATGCCAAGGGCCAGGTCCATAGGCCTACGAGTATCAGGTCCAGTAGTAGTCCAAGCCTCCATTATGTCCTGAGGACTGTCTCTAGTTGGTAGCAATATGTTCCTTTGTTTTCTAAATCCATGCTACCCCAACTATAGTTGTACCACTGGCACTGCTCTGGTATTCCGTCTCCAAATTTTAGAAATTTAAAATTTACCTTCATTTCTACAAGTACAGCAGAGTATCATTAATAGTGTCAGGGGTTGGCTTTCTTCCATGGCTTTGGTCTCAAGTTGAGTCACTCATTGGTTGGTCATAACCTCAATCTGTATTCCATCCATATGCTTCCACTTCTTGTGGGCAGGACAAATTGTGGATTGAAGGTTTGTGGATAGATTGATGTCCCCCTCCCCCCACTGGAAACATTTCCTAGAAATAGGAAGTAGCCAGTCCAGTCTCTAAATCTCCTGTGGGTAGAAATCTCAGCTAGAGGTACCTTGTAGACTACTCAAGGCCTCCTCTTTCCCAGGCAATGAGCTGGTCTCAGAGATGCCCCACCTACCAATTTCCATTTTCACTCCCAACACTCTCCCATCCCTCCCTGTACCTGATAATCATTTAAATTTTTCTGCTTGTCAACTACTCTCTCAGCGACATCCCCCCTCCCTCCACCTCCAATGACTATTTTTTTATTTGTTTTTTTTAAGGGTTTTAGATTTTTATTATTTTTTCTTTTTTTATTCAATATATTTTTTATTTACATTTCAAATGATTTTCCCTTTTCTGGCCCCCCACTCCCCAAAAGTCCCATAAGCCCCCTTCCCTCCCCATGTTCTCCCACCCACCCCTTCCCACTTCCCTGTTCTGGTTTTGCCCTATACTGCTACACTGAGTCTTTCCAGGACAAGGGACTACTCCTCCGTTCTTCTTGTACCTCATTTGATGTGTGGATTATGTTTTGGGTATTCCAGTTTTCTAGGTTAATATCCACTTATTAGTGAGTGCATACCATGATTGATCTTTTGAGACTGGGTTACCTCACTTAGTTGCCCTTCTGAGAGTGATTCACAAGTCCTTTCCTTGGTCCCTCCTTATTACCCAGATTCTTAGGAACCTAGCATGATTGTCTCCCTGAAGGCTTCATCCATCAGGAGATAGAAAAAGATGCAGAGATCCACAGACAAATATCAGGCAGAGCTCTTTCATCTTGCAGAAGAGTCAGGGATAGGATTGAGGGAATGTGAGGGATGAAGGACACCACAAGAAGACCTACAGTGTCACCTATCCTGGGACAACAGGGCTCACAGAGACTTAATCCCCAACCTGGACCAAGATTCTCTGAACATTTGTAGCATATGTATTTGCAGCTTGGTATTCTATTCATTTTTGTCCCCTAATAATTAGAGCAGGAGCTGTTTCAGTCTCTGCTGCCTGACATTGGATACCCTTCCCCTACCTGGACTGCCTAGATGGTCCTTGGTGGGTGGGAGAGGATGTGCCTAGTACTGCTGGAACTAGATGTCTAAGAGTGAAGCAATACCCAAGCGAAGCATCCCCTTCTCTGAGGACAGAGGAGGGCATAAAAAGAGAAGGATTTGTAAGGCAGGACTGGAAGAAGATATACAGCTTGGATCATTATGTCAAGTAAATAAAAATACTTTCTCTTTATTTTTTGAAGAAATCCAATGAGTTTTATTTATTATTAACCCAAAGAACTTACTAGTTTTATCTCAGTTTTGAGGTTTTTTTTAAATTTATTTTACTTTACTCTATTATATTTCTTGTTGCCACATTTAAATTATTTTTATTACATACTACATGATCCTTCCTTTATTAAGTATGTCTTTGTTCAAGGCAAAGGATTTCTTTGTTCTACTTAATAGCAAGACCCAGTTTTATATCATCTATGTTTTAAGGAATTTTGCAGTTATTTCTACATTCAACAAATATCTACTAGATATTTTCAGGGCTCTCTGCACATTATAGAACCTAATCAATATCTTCAAGAGCCCTGATCTAATAGGTGAATATTAATTAAACAAATGTAACATGACAAAAGATTATGAACAAAAGAAAAAGGGCTAAGGATTAAAGGAGGGACGTGTGAATGAGAAAGTGAAAGATGAAGCACCCAGGGAGGTATCCATCTCAGCAGAACAACCAGTCAATGGGGTAATAATGTAATACGTAGCTGGAGCAAGGAGATTCTGAACACTGACATCAATAAATGGGTTAAAGCAGGTGATAATTGCTGTGGATTGGTGACTGTGATAGGTGGGGTCTAAAAGCCACTGTCAGAGTTCTAGTTGGCAACATCCTACTTTGTGGGCACAGCAGTTTCTATAACCTCTCTGTGCCTCAGTATTCCCAACATTGTCTCTTCTACTTTAGGAGTGAATAATCAACTGAATAATGGACTAAGAAGCAGTCATAATGAGTGACATATAGTGAGTTCTGAAAGAATGTAAGCTAGGTTCTTATAGTATCATTAGGTTTTCAATGATGCAATACAGATCGTTTCCTGACATAAATTAGCAATATAATCTATGTTCCTTGCACACAGGACTTCTAAGAGATGTGTACTATAATGCACCTGTTTCTACAAAAGTAAGGGCTCTGCTTTGGGGGTGGGAGTGTTCCATACACTGTTTAATTGCTTTCCATCGAAAGAATACTAAATTGAGAATGATTAAATTAAGTGAACTGGAGAAAGCCTATTACTAATGTAAATCATTATAAAAGCTTCACTAGGCAAAGAAGTAAAAACTAGAGAGGATAATGTAGTGTCTTTGGATAGTCTTCTAGTAGACAATTAAATTGCTAAAAGTGAGACAGTACTGTTAATAATTGCACATTTCATTTAATATATAATTATTCACTGTGGTCTTGATAGCTTTCTTAAGCTCAGCAATAGAAGTGACCCTTTTTTTTTTCTCTGACTGTACTTATTTCTCGTGTGTCTAAACTGTCTCCATTTATCTTCCTTCACCTTATACCTAGTGTATAGGAAAGGGAATAGTCCTTTGTCTCCTTAAGACTTGTGTGTCAAATAAAAACATTCATTCCTCCACAGAAGGACAAGGAACACTTGTCTCCTGGAGATAATAAATGTGCTGACTTATTTCATGTCTAGTATCCCAGGAGGAAATGATATTTCTGGGCAGAAAATGCTTACCACTATAAGGATTTGCAGAAGAAAATACTGGTTCTAAAGCAATCCAATTCACTACTCAAAATATGTCACAAATTAAGAAAAAAAATTAAGAGAATTCAATAGCAAAATGTTTCATGCCACTACCCAATAATTATCCTTTGACTATTTGGCAACACACAATTAAATTCTTTGCTTATGGAGTTTCCTTCTGTTATAAAGAACATTCATGGTCACTACATTTTTGGACTAAAATAATTTATAACATTTAATGTGCTGAGAATAGTGTCATGCCTGAGAAGCTTTTTATAAATTGTCTGGTGTAGTTCTCCCTATAGTTTCAAGGGTTCTATTAGACCATAATTTACATATCAGAAACTGTGAGAAAGAAAAAGCAGGTAATTTGTTTTAAAAACCACTGGGTTACAAATCTAACTATGAAACGTCTTACTAAAGTAAGTGATGAACCCATCTTTGTCATCATTTTTCATTCTCATGAGTAGAAAAGAGTGATTCGTTTTCACTGATATACTACTACTACTACTACTAATAATAATAATAATAATAATAATCAACAAGATATTAAGTAATACATGCAAAATTTCCCAATCCGTCTAGGCATGCTATAAGAGGAATCTTACTGGAACAGAATGAATTGCATACATATATTTTGGTAAATAATATTAACTGGGAGCTTGCTTTGTGTGTAATCACAAAAGAGAAAATCAAAACAGTACAAAATCAACAAGGAATGTGTTCCAGGCAATTAACTTGTCTATAGAATTAGGTCTATAAATGTATCATTGATAAGTTTATCTTTCATGGAGTGGCTTTTTACTCAAATATTTAAATGTAATTTTTTAAAAAAATCATTTTGGTTTGCAACTACAATAACTTTTTGATGAGTTTCTCTTGATTTTATAAATAGAAGAATAATTTATTTTCTTATCTTAATTGTTCTCTGCTAAAAATACTTCTGTCCCCACATTAATCCAATTAGCTTCTTAGTGATTATAATTTCATTAATACACTTATCTACTTTCTACATGTCCTTCACTAGAATAAATATCATATGAATGTGATACCTCATTTGTTTGCTTAAAAACCATGTATCTGATGTGGAGAAGAGTATGGACAGATAATAAATATTTAAAAAATATGAAATGAATAAATAAACAGCATGGTTTTAAAATTATAAAATGAAATCAGTCCCTATCAACACTGTTTGGTTTTGTACAAATGTTTATAAGTGTAGAAACATGGGTTAATAGGCAAGTATAAAATCAAATCTATTGAGTACATTTTTTTAAAAAAATGGCTGTATTTTTATGAAAGATCATAAGTAATAATGTCACCTGTTATAATATGAACATTTGGAAAGAAGCCTACTAAGAAATTCAAAGTTTTCTAATATCCTCAATGAGAAGTAAATTGACAAAGAAATTAAAATGTATGCTCTGGCCAACTACAGAAGCATCTCAAGCCAACTAGATATATACGTACTTTAGTAATGAATTTGATTAACAGGTTAAGAAGTCTACAAACATGAATAAAATAATAAATAAGGCAGTACTCAGGGGTGGAGTGACAATAGAATCTTTGAGGTACATGGCTGAAAAATAGTTTGATCAAAAGAACACTCATAGTTTTGCCATGAATCAAAGATTTAATGCTATACATGCATTCCTGCTTAAAACTAAAGCAGAGTACATATAGGTCTGGATTTAAAAGTATACATGCTGAAAGCTATGTGTTAAGATAATTGACAAAACAATTAAATACAATTCTGAAAGTTAATATAATTCAAATCCTTTGAATAAAACCAATCTCTAGTTAAGGATATAACCTGACTCAAATTTTGCATCTTATTCCTTTTCAGTGGTCTGGTAGAATAAAGTAAGATTTTGAAAAGTTTTACAAGACTGATTTTTGATTGTCATCTTTGATTCCCTTAGGCTTAAGTTCTCTTGGCATTAGGCAACAAATGGTAGACACTGATAAAGAGTATCTATAAAAAATAAGACAGAGATAACACCTTTGAAGGACAACGATGTAACTCTATAAGCTTGATAACAGCATAATTTGATGTATTCTTGACTGCAGAGAACAATTTCAGAGAAGATGACTACAAAATCTGTTGTATCAATATAATTTCACTACAATGAACAGGAATGAAGGAATAAAGGAGCCCACCCAATATAAAGATCAAGAAATGGGAATATCAAAAGCATAAGATGGCATATTAGGAAAAGATCATGGAAGACTTAATATGATCAAAGATTTTTAATTTCCTCTTTTATCTATGAACAGCCATTGAAGCCTTTGTATGTGAATATGTGTTTGTGTATTAAAAGAGGGAATAGTTATATATTAGATTTGAAACATTCAGTGGAAGAGAATCTGGAAAATACAATGATATTTACACAGAATATCCTTACCATTTAACACCTAATCTCTTCAATTTCAATTCCACTGACTTGTGATCCATATTAGGCATTTCCTTTTGTCAGAAAAGCCAATCTTCTGCATGTAGAGAAGTATTCATTTGATTGGCTACCTTACTTGCAATGTTTTAAGTGCAATCAAACTTATGCCAAACTTGAGACATAAAACAGAATCTATAGGTAGACTCCATCCCATCCCTTCCACCCATTGTCTTTCTGATAGTCTTGTATTTCAAGTTATAAATCCATTTCTGCCTCAGAAAATATGCTTAATAAGCCACATAAGTTTATAAGTTTCGTGAAAATGTGGGACTAGTTACACAATTTTAATAAGGGTTTCAAGGCATAAGTACAACCTTGAATTCAACAGTGCTGCTGATCACCAGGGTCCCTGTTCTTTTTTTTTTTTTTTTAATTTTCTATATTCTTTTTTTTTTTTTAATAAAAGACAACATGTAATTGGGGTTGACTTACAGGTTCAGAGGTTCAGTCCATTATCATCAAAACAGAAACATGGCAGCATCCAGGCAATTTTCTATATTCTTTGTTTACATTCCAAATGCTTTCCCCTTTCCCGGTTCCCCTCTCCCCATATGTCACATAAGCCCTCTTCTCTCCACCCATTCCCAAATCATGCCCCTCCCATTTCTCTGTCTGAGTACTCCCCTACAATGCTGGATCAAGCCTTTCCAGGACCAGGGCCCTCTCCTTCCTTCTTCTTGGGAATCATTTGATATTCTAATTGAGTCTTGAGTATTTAGAGCTTCTGGGCTAATTAATATCCACTTATCAGTGATTTTATTCCATGTTTATTCTTTTGTGATTGTGTTACCTCACTTAGGTTGATACTTTCCAGTTCCAACCATTTGCCTAAAAAACATTGAATTCATTGTTTTTATTTGCTGAGTAGTATTCCATTGTGTAAATATACCACATTTTCTGTATCCATTCCTCCATTGAGGTATATCTGGGTTCTTACCAGCTTCTGGCTATTATAAATAAGGCGTCCTTATTGCATGCCAGGGAATCCTCTGGGTATATGGCCAGGAGTGGTATAGCAGGGTCCTCAGGAAGTGTAATGCCACTTTTCTGAGGAACCTCCAGACTGATTTCAAGAGTGGTTGGACCATCTTGCAATCCCACGAGCAGTGGAGGAGTGTTCCTCTTTCTCTGCATCATTGCCAACAACTGCTGTCTCCTGAGTTTTTAACCTTAGCCATTCTGGTATGAGGTGAAATCTCAGGGTTGTTTTGATTTGCATTTCCCTAATGACTAATGAATTTGAACATTTCTTAAGGTGTTTCTCAGTCATCTGAGTTCTTCAGATGAAAATTCTTAGTTTACCTCTGTACCCCATTTTTTGAGAGGTACAGAGGTACCTCTGGGGTCTAAGTTCTTGAGTTCTTTGTATATATTGGATATTATCTCTCTGTCGGATGAAGGGTTGAGGAAGAACTTTTTCCAATTTGTTGATTGCTGTTTTGTCCTTTTGACAGTGTGCTTTGCCCTACAGAAACTTTGTGATTTTATGAGATCCCATTTGTCAATTCTTGATCATCAACATTCATAAGGAAAATTGGCCTGAAGTTTTCTTTCTTTGTTGGATTTTTGTGTGGTTTTGGTATCAGCATAATTGTGGCTTCGTAGAACGAGTTGCTTAATGATACTTCTGCTTGTATTTTGTGGAATGGTTTGAAAAGTATTGGTCTTAGGTATTCTTTGAAGGTCTGATAGAATTCTGCACTAAAACCATCAGGTCCAGTGCTTTGTTTGGATGGAAGTCTTTCTATGACCCCTTTTATTTCTTAGGGTTTATGGGACTGTTTAGATGATCTATTTGACCCTGATTTAATTTTGGTATTTGCTATCTGTCTAGGAAATTGTCCATTTCCTCCAGATTCTCCAGTTGTGTTTAGTATAGGCTTTTGTAGTAGGATCTTATGATATTTTGAATTTCCCCAGTTTCTGTTGTTATATCTCCCTTTTCATTTTTAATTTTGCTAACTTGGATACTGTCTCTGTGCCATTTGGTTAGTCTGGCTAAGGGTTTATCTATCTTGTTGATTTTCTCAAAGAACCAGCTCCTGGTCTTGTTGATTCTTTGTATGGTTCTCTTTGTTTCTACCTGATAGATTTTAGCTCTGAGTTTGATGATTTCCTGTCTTCTACTCCTCCTGGGTGAATTAGCTTCTTTTGTTCCAGGGTTTTCATGTGTGCCATTAAGCTACTAGTGTATGATCTCTCCCGTTTCTTTTTGGAGGCACTCAAGGCTGTGAGTTTTCCTCTTAGCACTGCTTTCATTGTGTCCCATAGATTTGGGTATTGTGTGCCTTCATTGTCATTAAATTCTAAAAAGTCTTTGATTTCTTTCTTCATTTCTTCCTTGACCAAGGTATCATTGAGTAGAGTTTTGTTCAGTTTCCATGTGTATGTGGGCTTTCTGTTGGTTTTGTTGCTCTTGAAGATGACTTTTACTCCATAGTGATCTGATAGGAAGCATGGGATTAGTTCGATCTTCTTATATTTTTTGAGGTCTGTCTTGTCACCAATTATATGATTGATTTTGGAGAAGGTTCCATGAGGTGCTGAGAAAAAGGTATATTCTTTTGCTTTAGGATGAAATGTTCTCTCTCTCTCTCTCTCTCTCTCTCTCTCTCTCTCTCTCTATATATATATATATATATATATATATATATATATATATATATATGTTACATATGTATATCTAAATACATACACATATATATGTATCTGTCAAATCCAATTGGTCCAAAGCTTCAATTAGTTTCACTGTGTCCCTGTTTTGTTTCTGTTTTCCTGATCAGTCGATTGAGGGATTGAGGAGAGTGGAATGTTGAAGTCACCCACAATTATTGTGTTAGGTGCAATATGTGCTTTGAGCTTTAGTAAAGTTTCTTTTACGAATGAGGGTGCCCTTGCATTTGGAGCATAGATGTTCAGATTTGAGAGTTCTTCTTGGTGGATCTTTCCTTTGACCACCAAGAAGTGTCCTTCGGTGTCTCTTTTGATGACTTTAGGCTGTAATTCAATTTTATCTGATATTAGAATGGCTACTCCGGCTTGTTTCTTTAGAGCATTTGCTTGTAAAATTGTCTTCCAGCCTTTTACTCTGAAGTAGTGCTTGTCTTTGACACTGGGGTGTGTGTTCTGTATGCAGCAAAAAGTAGGGTACTGTTTTCATATCCAGTCTGTTAGTCTATGTCTTTTTATTGGGGAATTGAATCCATTGATCTTAAGAGATATTAAGGAATAGTGATTATTACTTCCTGTCATTTTTAATGTTATTTTTTATATTTGATTGGTTGTCTTCTTTTGGGTTTAGTGAAAGAAGGTTACTATCTTGCTTTTTCCAGGGTGTAGTTTCCCTTCTTGTATTGGTGTTTTCCCCCCTATTATCCTTTGTAGGGCTGGGTTTGTGGAAAGATATTGTGTAAATTTGGTTTTGTCATGGAATATCTTGGTTTCTCCATCTATGGTGATTGTGAGTTTTGCTGGGTATATTAGTTATGGCTGGCACTTGTGTTCTTTCTAGAGTCTGCATGAGATCCACTCAGGACATTCTACATTTCATGATCTCTGGTGAGAAGTCTGGTGTAATTCTGATAGGTCTTCCTTTATATGTTACTTGGCCTTTTTCTCTTACTGCCTTTAATATTCTTTCTTTGTTTAGTACATTTGGGGTTTTGATTATTATGTGACAGGAGGTATTTCTGTTCTGGTCCAGTCTGTTTGGAGTTCTGTAGGCTTCTTGTATATTCATAGGCATCTCTCTCTTTAGGTTAGGGAAGTTTTCTTCCATAATTTTCTTGAAGATATTTGCTTGCCCTTTAAGGTGTAAATCTTCACTCTCATCTATGCCTATAATCCTTAGGTTTGGCGTTCTTATTGTGTCCTGGATTTCCTGGATGTTTTGGGTTACAAGCTTTTTACATTTGCATTATCATTGACTGTTGAGTCCATGGTTTCTTTGGTATCTTTGGCATCTGAGAGTCTTTCTTCTATCTCTTGTATTCTGTTGTTCACATTTGCATCTATGGCCCCTGATTTCTTCCCAACGTTGTCTATCTCCAAATTTGCTTCCATTTGCGATTTTTTAGTTGTTTCTACTTCTGTTTTTAGATCCTGGATGGTTTTTCTCAGTTCCTTCACTTGCTTGTTTGTGGTTTTCTGTAATTCTTTAAGAGATTTTTGTGTTTCTTCTTTCATGACTTCTGCCTGTTGACCCAAGTTCTCCTGTATTTCTTTAAGTGATTTTTGCATTTCCTCCTTATCGTCTTCTATCTTTTGACTCATATTCTCCTGAATTTCTTTAAATGATTTTTGTGTTTCCCTTGTAAGGGCTTCTAATCTTTGGTCCATTTTCTCTTGTATTTCTTTAAGAGATTTATGTCTTTCTTGTGTTCCTCTAAGAGATTTATTTATGTCTTTCTTGTGTTCCTCTAACAGCATCATGACCAGTGATTTTAAATCCAAATCTTGTTTTTCTGATGTGTTGGTGTACACAAGACTTGCTGTTGTTAGAGAATTGGGACCAGATGCTGCCATATTGCCTTGATTTCTGTTAGTAACGTTCCTACATTTGCCTTTTGCCATCTGTTTATCTCTGGCATTAGTCGGTCCCGTTGTCACAGGCTGGTGCTTGAACCTCCTGTGAGGCTGTAAGGCTATTTCTGCACTACTGGATGACTAGGTTTCCCCTGGTACAGATTGCTGATGTGCTGCCCTCCTCTTGTGTGCTGTGTGTCCTGCCCCAAGCAATGTTATACTCGGGTTGTTTTTGTGAACCTGGTGCTGCCTGTCATGTCTGTCAGGGAGTAAAGATGTTGGTGGGGAGACCCCTCAAATGCTGACCACCCCGCAGGGCACAGGACCCATGCCTGGCTGGAATACAGATGAGCTGCCAATCTACCCAGGTCCTGGGCACAGGCAGCAGCCCGGCGGTCTGTGTCCCCAGAGATCTTAAACTCAGGATATCTCAGTACCTGGAGCAGCTTTTCCTGTCTGACCAGGAGCGAAGATGGTGGCAGGGAGCCTCTCTAATTGCCAACCACCCCACAGGACACAGGGTCCCTGTTCTTTCGATTTTATCATATATGATAAAGTCATTCCCTGAAATGCCACATGTATTAGCAGTACAAGTGATTCTGAAGCATCTAGAAAAGGGTTTGTGTGGTAATATCATTGAAGAAGTATGATGGGAAGAGGCAAAACTTACTCAGTGGCCTCTGAAACTTTCTGGTCTTTGGAAGCAAAATAAAAGAAGAAATAGTCTTGTTACCTTTTCTTTTTATTCTTTCTGGATTTGATGCCTGGAAGTGGTGCGTCTATCTCAAATGAAACACACATTTATGATGACAAGAGTATAAATAAAAAAAGAACGTGCAAGATTGGATACATTGTTATACCAATAACTCAACTACCTAGATGCCCATCATGAGTCAGGACTTCCTATCATAGCAGATAATGCCTGTTCTTCATTGTTTTAGTCATTTCAAGTAAGGAATTTTGTTATTAGTATTCGCAATCATTCCAACTGACAAAAATAATAAAATCTCTTAAATAAAATTTACTGAAAGGAGTAGATTTTTTTTGTTTGGTTAATAATATGCACTGCACTCTTGAGTTATGCTTTGGAGCAGTGAACACATGCATTCTGAATAACAGAAGTTAACAGTTTGTTCTTCAAAAGATTAAAGGATTATGAGACATAATGTGAACTAACTTTGCCTCTGTTAGTATTTTATAATCTATGGCTAATTACAAGGTTTCTTATAGATGAGCAACATTATAATATATTTGTTTCATCTAATACTAAATAGGAAGCTCTATTTTTATATATTACTCGACAAAGCAAAATTTTTATAATGGAACAAGTCTACACTAAGGTCTAAATGGAATGTCTTTACTAACTTCTGTCCTCATGGCTTAGGAATCAAGGCAAAAGAGGCAGCTGAAAGACTGTAAGCCATGCTGATGAATGATAACAAGAAAACATTGGATTTCAGTCATAAAAGGACTAATACTGGTGTGAATTCTCAGAGAATCTAAAGGCATGCACAAGGCCTACATAGGTTCAGATCAGAAAAGATCCCAGCACTGAGAATGGGAAGTAAACACAAAGTCTTACTCCCTAACCAAGAAGTCATTTATAATTACTATCTACTGGGAAAAAAATATCACTTTGTGGCATGTCACTGTGTATGGTAACAAACCACACATAAGGCACACCCATTTTCCCGAGTAGCTGGCCAGCAATAAATGAATTTCATAGTTTTGTTTTTTGCTGATGTTATTATTTATGTATATGTGTGTGTGTGTGTGTGTGTGTGTGTGTGTGTATGTGCACATGCTTGTGTGTGTGTGTTCTATGTGGTTTTTGCTTTGCTTTGTTTTTAATGTATTGGTTTCCATTTATTTTGATGCTGATTTCTCAATTTTATTTTGAGAGACACAGAACATGATGTTGGATGGGTGAGGTGTATCAGGCAGTATCTAGAAACAGAAAGATAGTTTCTAGAATGTCAAAATATTTAGGTTTCCTGTTTCAGTGGATCTGATTGGGATGTTGTATGTAGCAGGAAGTTGTAGGGTTTTTCTGAAAAGATGGATATGTACTATAGGAGTGCAATGATATTTCAAAATAGTGCAGATTACAATCAAATTTGCTTCAGCATTACAGCTTAAGGAAAGGCAAGTAGATAAAGATTTAGACTCAAGAGAATAATACAGAAATAGGACATAGCATATTGTGCATGGAACCATGTCTTTGGCTGCTTTGAATATTATCTTGTAACATTGGAACTAATGTGTAACCATTGTATATATTCTTTGAAGCTTATTTAATGGCACAAAGAAAGTGAAGTTTACAGTCATTCTACAGTATTGTTCAAAAGGAACAAAGCCAGAGGAGAGTCTAGAATTAGGAAACACAGGCAACAGGAAATTATTGCATAACACACTTTGGTGAAGTTGTAGTTGTAGATAGCAAGAGAATAAAGACTAATGTAGAGTCAAGAGAAGCCATTTGATGATAGAATAATGAGATAGATAATGAGATGTCTCTGAGAACCACAATAGCTGGGTTAGTCAGACAGAGATAAATATTAAAACTTCGATTTTAAGTAGCATTGAGCCAGGGAAGCAGATACAAGGAGCTGTGCCTTAATGAAAAGTAGAGGATGCATCTTGAAGGATCATTGTATATAAAACTGATGTGAATATTGACAGGTAAACCAAAGTCAGAAGTGTAGACAAAGGGGTGCTGACTCTGTTCTCTTTTGTTTCAGAGGCAGCTATTCAATCTTGTCTAATTTCCTAGCTGGAAAACTTTACTTGTAGATTCTCAATACAAAGTGATTACTGGATGGCTACTTTGCAAAAAGTGTGGGCAAACTACTTCCTCTCTCATTTTCTTTTCCTCTTTCTGTCTCTTTCCCTCTCATTTCTTGCTTCCTTCCCTCCCTTTCTCCCTCTCTTCCTCTGTCTCTGTGTCTCTGTGTCTGTGTCTCTGTCTCTCTGTCTCTCTGTCTCTGTCTCTCTTGCTCTCTCTCTCTTTTTCTCTCTCTCTTTCTATCTTTTAACCTATAAGTATCAATTCATCAAGTAGTCCTTGAGAACCTACTGTGGTACCTACAATATTCCACTTAACAAATAGCCAATGATATTATCCTTTCTGTAATGGCTGTACTGTGTATAGATAGACAAGCAAATCAAGTTTGGATAATCATGTGGAGTATTTTAAGTAGGAGATTTTCTTTAGATTGATCCATCTATAAGGTACAGCTGACATAGTCATAGAACTAGTACAGTTTCCTATGTCTTCTGAAGTGAAACTTAGTTTGCTGTTTGTAAGTAAATTCCTCTGTTATTAAATCATATGCCATGTTTAGTGGTAATTTTAGATTTTATATTGGTCACTCTAGTACATGCATTGTGGCTATTACAGGTTTTCAGAACTTATATTTGCATTTGTCCTATTTATGTGTCTTTGGAAGAGATCTGGGTATCAACATCAATAAAACAATTGTAAGTTCTTTAACTATATCTGCACCTTGCAGCTTCAACTCTGGGTAGATGCTGTGTATTTGGGTCTCCTTGTAATTTGTAGACTTGTGGGCTGTGGATAATGACTCTTATGGAACTAGAAATTCAATGTGCAGTTCAAATGGAAAATGCTCATGCACCATTTGAACTGAACATTTCCACAGGCAGGCTGATTCATTTAAAATATCTCCCAGTCCCCTTGATATCTGTTATAATATGAGATTCATATCTCAGACAACACTAAGCAATGGTTTTAAGATAAAATAAAATACAGTTACCAATGGCTTCTTATTTTCCAATAACTTATTCTCTAAAGTATATAACTTCTGTGGAAGAAATTTAGCTGAAAAAAATCTTTCAGAATCTTTCTGAAAAAAAAAAAAACCTTTGTCTCTCAAACAAGTGGTAAAAACATTATTTCTTCCACAATCGACTCAGTATTGGTGATATGGATAAAAATATCTCCACAGAACTATTATCTTGAGAGCTTAAGAATTTGAGATCATCTTATCTTAATTCTGTGTGGGAGGACTGCTTCTGACAAGTTTAATTTTTTTTCTCTCCAGATAACTCACCTCTCAACTTGTCAAGTCTCTGATGTGAGACTCAGGGTTAAACAAAGAGTCACACTGAAAGACTCACACAAGTGGGAAAGTTGAAACTGAGGTAAGACATGGCTCTCATTAACCAAAAGAAAACACAATCTGCAATCTCAGAGATGATTCTGTCTCTTCCATCAAAATAATTTACAAGTGTAAATTCTCTAATTTAGTCAAGCCTTTCAACTCTACAGTGTAAGACACGGAACAAATTTGAGTTAATTTTTTCAGTTCCATTTCATTCTTGCTCAGTGCTGATTTAGAAAGATTTTAAGATTTTTTCTATTCATATTAGTTTAATGTGTGGTTATTACATGTCTCTGATTTAAACCCAATTGAGCCAAAGTATTGACAATGATATCATTTCTCACTATGGGACGTAAGAGATTTAGGAAATCAATGAGATACCCTGTATTCTTTGTAGTAAAACTGTACATGTCCTGCATTTCTGAAGACCCAGTAATTTTTCCTTTTTGTTCAGAAAATGAGTACGACATTTAAAAAAGGTATCTACAACTAACATGTGCATACCTGTTCTGCATTCTTCTACCTGGAACTTGGCATTTTCTAAGATAACACATGTATCTCATACAATTTTGTTTTCATAAGAAAACTGTACTACTTCATCTAAAGTTTTCTATGAGGCTGTCTGTAGTCTAACATTGATAATCAGTAAATAGCAGTTACTACCTATATATTCATATGTTATTAATAATATAATCAGCCAATTCTCATCTCTATAGATAGGAGTCAATATTTGTTCCTCTTTATTCCTTCTAATTTTACCTCTGCTATCTCCTCTCTGCCATTTTTTCTTTCCTCCTTTATAATAAAATTTGTATCATAAGCCAGTGAACCTAATGCTACATATCTTTAAAATAAAGATTTTCAAATTTTAAGCATAATTCAAAATCATCAATATTTTTAGTGTACCATCCAAATATTGTTGCTTTCTAATTTTCCTTAATTCTTCCTGGTTTATGCTTTCAGATAGCACATAATACAAAAATCCACAACTTTAAATATTGAGGCAGTGAACCCAGGACTCTCACACACTTTTGGACAAAGCAAGATGATTGCTAATTATTGTAGTCTTCTCAGGACAGATTTCTTATTCCCTTCCTGGCAGTTGGATTCCTTCTGATACATCTATAAACTGTATCTATTCCATTTCCTTGTATGGCCATGAGTTAATTATTATTAGGCAGATAACTAAAAATTACCAACATACTAACACAAATGATTAACTGAATACAAACTCTCATAACCTCCTTGATTTTCACAAATGAAACCTTTCTATGTGTCAAAACAAAAGATAAACCAGGCCTTACACACATTACTACTTTGAAAAATACAGAAAGGGCACTTTGAAAGGGAATTTTTTTTTCTCAGCCAAGTCATAAAACTAAGTGTTCTTTGACTAGAAGACTTTGACAAATTTGATTCCTCTGTGTAGTCTAAAAACTTAGGAAATTCCTTTTTCCAAATTGGAGCATTGTTCTGAGTTTCAGAAACTAAAGTGGGTGTCTGAAACAACAAAAAAATGTTCCATTTCTGCCTCCACCCATAACCGAATCTGCTCGATTAGAAATCAGTTCCTTGCTGAAGTCTTGTCTTATATGTCAAGGTTTTGCTGGAAGCCTATTTCTATTGCCAGGTTACAAACCTCTAAACTACAGCTCCATTATGAAAACAGCACACACCCTTAGCCTCAGTGATGTGAACTGCACTGGTACAACACTCTGAACCCAGCATCAGCCATTAGCTCAAATAGCTTGATTTGGCCCAATTGTTGTTCATATGCCTCTATACATTTTCTAAAATGCCTGTGGTGCCTTTCAATACTACTTAACTATAGCCTGTCCTCCAGGAAATGTCAGGCACAACCTCTCTGGTGACATGCAGACATGTGCTACTTAGCACAGGTTTATCACTATTTTAACTTGATACACGTTAGTATTTTTTTTTCTATTAAAAATGTACTCCATTACCAAAAGAACATACACCCCTAAGTTATGTTGCAATGTGGTTATGTTGTTTGATGTCTTACAGTCTATTGTTTTTAGGAAGTATACTAGCAAGGATACAGACAGACACAGCCTGCTTGTTACTGAACACTGGCAGAATGAAAATGCATCATTTTTCTTTGATTATATTACTTAATTGTTTCCTTGAATACAAATCAGAGGTTCTCAATCTGTGGATCATAACCCTTTTAGGGTTCATATATCAGATATCGTGCATATCAGATATTTACATTATGATTCATAACATAGAAAAATTAGAGTTATGAAGTAGCAACGAAGTAATTTTCTGCTTGTGGGTCACCACAACATGGGAAACTGTCCTAAATGATCACACCATCAGGAAGGATGAGCACCACTTCTCTAGAGGGTGTAGTGTTAACATGAGTAGGTATCATTACAAAGCACAAAGATAATAATAGGATAGAATTCAGCCTAATTAGGCCAGACATTATAATCTTAAACCCATGGTCCCTTATCAGGATAACTATATGAAATGAGGGCTTCCTATGACTGACTTCCATAGCCTCCTCCTAGATGAGGGAGAAATACCTTACTTTCCCATGGTGGTGGCAAACTCTCAGGAACCAAGCTATACATATGTACATAGGATTGTGGCTCACAGTGCTGAGAAAATCAAAGTAAGATACAACGTAATAAGAGCAGTAATTTTCCTTCTACACATTCGCATGCAAAGCTACAGTGAGAAATTCACATAACAAGATATTTATAAAGAATTTTGCCAAAGACTGGCATAGTACTTTATTTTTTTTTATTTTTTTTTAACAGTTTCAACATTTCTATGATAGTTTAATGACGGAAATGTGGCTATTAGTGAAATGTTTGATTTCTAGCAAGATCCTGTAATTTTTGAGTGATTAATAACAATACATCTTGGTTTCTTTGATCAGAGACTTGAAGTTCATGTCATACAGATCTTTCAGTTGCTTGGAGCCACACCAAGGTATTTAATATTATTTGGGAATATTGTGAAGGGTGTTGTTTTCCCTAGTTTCTTTCTTAGTCTGTTTATCCTTTGAGTAAAGGGATAGATTTGTTTGAGTTAATTTTATTTCCAGCCACTTTGCTGAAGTTGTTTATCAGGTTTAGGAGTTCTATGGTGGAATTTTTGGGTCACTTAAGTATACTATCATATCATCTGCAAATACTGATATTTTGACTTCTTTCCAATTTGTATCCCTTTGACCTTCTTTTGTTGTCTAATTGCTCTGGCTAAGACTACCAGTACTATATAGAATAGGTAAAGAGAGAGGGGCCAGTCTTGTCTAGTCTCTGATTTTAGTGGGATTGCTTCAAGTTTCTCTCCATTTAGTTTGATGTTGGCTACTGGTTTGTTGTACATTGCTTTTTACTATATTTAGGTATGGGCCTTGAGTTCCTGAACTTTCCAAGCCTTTTACCATGAAGGGGTGTTGAACTTTGTCAAATGCTTTTTCAGCAGAGCTAAGGAACCAAGCAAAGAGTATACATGGAGGGTTCCTGAGACAGACATCAATTAGAGGAGAGGGCTTTGGTCCAGGGAAGGCTCAGTGCTCCAGTGTAGGAGAAGCAGAAGTGGGTGGGCAGGTGGTTGAGAACCCTCATAGAAGCAGGGGAAGGGAGAACAGGATAGGGAGTTTCCTGAGGGGAAACCAGGAAAGGGGATAACATTTGAAATGTAAATAAAATATCCAATAAAAAAAGTGGAGAAAAAAGAAAATACATCTCAACCAATATTAATAATGTCACAGTTCAATGTATGAGAAGTCTCAATATTTTCAGAGCAGACTTACTTTGCTATTGTTGCACTGACATAAAATGGACTGTTGACAGTGTAAACTATATTTACTTTATTGTTCAAGATTCGTGGATGTTACAGTCAGGTCGCAATGGAAGGAAAATTGTTTTGGTCTTCTATATCTGTAAAAGCATCCAGCATATGGGTTAAAATAATATCTAGCCAATTGCATTTGAAAGTGTAAATAAATAAGAGAATTTCTGGGCTGGAGAGATAGCTCAGCAGTTAAGAGAAGTGGCTGAGTTCAATTCCCAGAAATCATATGGTCACAACTATCTATAATGAGTTCTGATGCCTTCAACAGGCATCTAGGTATACATGCAGACAGAGCTCTCTTATGTATAAACTAACTAACTAACTAACTAACTGACTGACTGACTGACTAACTAACTAGAGAGAGAGAGAGAGAGAGAGAGAGAGAGAGAGAGAGAGAGAGAGAGAGAGAGAGAAAGAGAGAGAGAGAGAGAATTTCTGTCCCTAGTCCCTGAACCACATTTATGAAGAGAGAACATGGTCTGAGTTCACCACAATTCTGACACATGTACACATAAACAATTGTACTTTAACAACAACAACAACAACAACAGTAATGTGATCATCTCAGACTAGAAGGGAGCAATATAAAACTGCTCGATTTTCATAACCAATAGCCACATATTTAACATTTTAAAACAATATTCCTAGTTTCTTAAGGCAGAAAGTCTAGCTAACTTAGGCCCTCTCTAAGGCCTCAGAAGATCTCACAAGACAGAGATCAAAGGCTTGGTAGTATTACGTTTCCCTCTAGATGGCTCACGGTACAATCTGCCGATCATTTAGATTGTGACAGAATTTCAGTCACACAGAGCTATATACAGAGTTCTCAGGATTTGTTGGCTGTGGTCTCAGAGGTTTTCCCAGTTTTAGAAGGTCACTGAGCTACTTGGTTCATGATTCCCTTTCTCTGTCTGTAAAGCCCATAACACAGGACCAAGCTTTCATCCTACATATTTCTCAACTTTCTACTTCAGCCAAACACTAGAACTGGACCCGGAGGTTCTGCTGTTGGACCTCCTAGACATTATTGCTGAATGAAGATGAATTTTCAGGCATTTCATCCATAAATTCCCAAACATCTTTTGGGATGAGTGAAGTAGTGGAGGGAAGCAGACTGATCATAACATAATAAATACTGCCTATCATAAAAAGTACCACATTTTCATCTTAAATCACTGTCACATATATTAGAATACTCTTAATCATAAGGAAAATTCAAATTCTATAACCACAGGAAAATATAATTTAATTCTTACATCATTTCTAAATATTTAGTTTTATCAGGATTACATTAGTTTATAGATTCATTTCTGTGCATCTCATTCTTATCCATTGCAGTAAATATGTGTCCTGGAACCAAATAGAAATATCCATGGTCTTTGAATAAGAAAAATAAACTGTAATATCATTGGAGAAATAACCATTTCCTAGTGATAATTTTCTAGTGAGGAAATCAAGAGGAAAGAGTTTCACTATTCTTCTTATTTTGAAATTAGCAGCTTGAAAATGCTAACAAGAACACTATATATTTTGTAAGACTTTGTTATAACAAAAGATGATTCAATGTGGAAATTAATCATCAGCTTATAACTGTACATGTTGTATGTCCTTGGTGATACAATCTCTCTCTGAAGTCAGCCATATTCCAAGTATGCCCCAACTGGACACAGGGTAGTGCAGAAGGTAGATAGCAAGGTAGCTACAGCAACAGAAACCAAGGAGAAAGCATTGGCAGAGTTCTTCCTGTTCACTTTCCAGATTTATCACATGAATTTGAAGATAGTCATCATAGTGGATTATGTTGCAGCAGATGAATTGGAGCAACTCATTGTCAAAAGCAAATGATGTGTAGGAAGAAAAAAATGTGGAAAGGAAAAAAATGTGGAAAGGAAGAAAATGACTTAGCAGCATAATCACTTTGGGGGGAACATGATCCTTGAATTAGTTACTTGGATTTTGTAGACTAAATAGTAAAAAAATTGCAATATTATTATTGTTATTGATGATGTTCTTTGAAAGAAAGTACAATAAACTAAAAGTTGAAATACACACATCTTATGTCTCTACCACCATAATGTTTTCCATTTTGACTAAATATCTAGTAGGGACTTCAGTAGACCAAACTTGTTAATGGAAAAGGCCACATTTCTTCAGGATAACCATCCTGCCTAAGGAAAACACACACACACACACACACACACACACACACACACACACATACACACACGCACACACACACACAAACACACACACAAATGCACAAACAAACACATGCACACACACACACACACCGCCTTTTCTTCTTTTTTCTCAAAACAAAAAATGCATGTTCATCTACCTTATTTCCTTAATGTGATGTATAGCTGCTGCAGGATTTCATAGGTTTCTGACATAGGATAAATGATCCAGACAGTGTATATGAAGACTCTTCTTCACTGCTAATAACCAATTTGGGTGGCTTGAATGAGAAATGTCTCTTAGAGCTTATGTTTTTGAACACCTGTTTCAAATATGCTGGTTCTTCATGAAACCATTAGGAGCAGGAGCCTATTCGTGGGGGTAGGATTAAGGATTCATAGTCTCTCATTACTTCTTGTTCTGTCATTTCTGTTCCCCATGTGGATAAGATCTTTAAGCTTCCTGCCCCGGCCACCAGGCTTTCCCAACCATCCTGAACCAGCCCTTTTTAGTTCTAAAAGTTACTTTTGGTTATGGTATTTTATCACAGAAACAGAAAATAATGAATATGATTTACAAGAATTTATATTTTAATGCAATGTGCACCGGATATATTATTGAACAAAATTTATCAGAGGATATACATATGGTTTGCTTATATTAACATGTATGAATCATTTGTAATAAAAGTGTCACAATCACAGTAGAATTAAAGTAGACATGTGAGGTTTGTATTTAACATCCTATTTTTTAATATGATCTTGATTTAAAAAAATTCTATTTCTCTCTTGGTACTTTTTTACTCTTACATCAAATCCTAATAACTGTACTCCATGGGAAAGATTTCTGGTAAGGGAGACTCCCTCTAGGGTTAAATTTAGAGTCATCATACTCTTCAATAAATGTTAAACACCCTTACCTTGAACTTAATAAGTGAATTTTCTTTTTAATAAAGTGCAGATTAATGCTTTCCAAACAGTCATGCAATGATGCTGCTGCCACAGTGGGAGTTGCAGGTGGAGAGTCCTGATAGTCCGAACAAGATGTGTGCTATACTCTTTCTCCTAGGTGATTAAAAACTTTTTGCTTAGAGGAAATTTATGTGTTCGTGATTGTAGCACCTGTTCACAGTGATTATTTAGAATGTATTGTTTAAACATTTTCTATGTAGTCAAATAATAAGCAAGGTGAATGGAAACCTATGTTATCTCAGGGTTAGGATTAATATAAAAATAATTTAGTCTAATACTTTTTGTTTTCAAAAACATGCTGAAAGTTTTCAGATTCTTCTCTAATCCTTATCACCCCTCACCTTGTGAAGATAACAAACTTCTGACATATTTCAAAAATTTCAAGTTTCATTTGAACCAAGTGAGAATGTATGCTTTTGGTCCTTTACCATATTATACACATTGATTCTAAAAGAACTTTCTTCACAAGAAAACACATCAAGTATTTTTAAATTCCCTTTTCTCTTGAAGTTATCTTTTCTCTGCTTAGAAATCTTAATCCCTTTTAAAGATGTCTCATCTTCCTTCTTTGTGCTTGGCCAGGGAGTTAGACAAAGCAGTTGAGGAATCTTTGGAGTTAGTCATGTTGCTCTCCGAAATCCTTTTCTGGCCCATGATCAAACATGTGTTTGGATCACTGGTAATTTTTCCTCTCCAAGGCTTTATTTCTTCAAGCACTTCTATAACCTCAAGCAACTTATCCAAGCTCACTGAGTATTCTATCCAGTACTATCTGCTTCATCTTGGGTAAAGTATTAACTATTTCTAAGTCTTTTTATCTTCACGTGAATATGGAAATAAGGGAGCCTCAGTGTCTGATTAGCAAGGATAATCATTATAAAACACTTATAAATAATTTCTGTAACAGGAAATTAAGATTACAAAAATGTTAGTCTCACTGACTGACTTCTGACATAGTAATTTTTACCCATATATGCCTGCTTCGTCAAATCATGTGTGTGTGTGTGTGTGTGTGTGTGTGTGTGTGTGTGTATGTGTGTGTGTTCAAATACTAAGGAAAATTTAAGGTGCTAACCATTTATTGAGATACTATAAGCCCAGACCAGGGACAGTGAAATGAAGAGAAGCACAAGCTGTAACATTATACCCAGTGCTTAATTTTTTTCAAAGTCACAGAATCGATACAAAGAAGTCCCAAAACAGGAGGCTTGGTTGTAATGTTGGAATTCACTGGAAAAGTAACTAAGTCCCGTAAGCCCCCTTCTCTCCCCCTGTCCTCCCACATACCCCTTCCCACTTCCCCATTCTGGTTTTGCTGAATACTGCTTCACTGAGACTTTCCAGAACAAGGGGCCACTCTTCCTTTCTTCTTGTACCTCATTTGATGTGTAGATTATGTTTTGGGTATTCCAGTTTTCTAGGTTAATATCCACTTATTAGTGAGTGCATACCATGATTCACCTTTTGAGTCTGAGTTACCTCACTTAGTATGATGTTCTCTAGCTCCATCCATTTGCCTAAGAATTTCATGAATTCATTGTTTCTGATGGCTGAATAGTACTCCATTGTGTATATATACCACATTTTTTTGCATCCACTCTTCTGTTGAGGGATACCTGGGTTCTTTCCAGCATCTGGCAATTATAAATAGGGCTGCTATGAACATAGTAGAGCATGTATCCTTATTATATGGTGGGGAATCCTCTGGGTATATGCCCAGGAGTGGTATAGCAGGATCTTCTGGAAGTGAGGTGCCCAGTTTTCGGAGGAATCGCCAGACTGATTTCCAGAGTGGTTGTACCAATTTGCAACCCCACCAGCAGTGGAGGAGTGTTCTTCTTTCTCCACACCCTCTCTAACACCTGCTGTCTCCTGAATTTTTAATCTTAGCCATTCTGACTGGTGTAAGGTGAAATCTCAGGGTTGTTTTGATTTGCATTTCCCTAATGACTAATGAAGTTGAGCATTTTTTAAGATGCTTCTCCACCATCCGAAGTTCTTCAGGTGAGAATTCTTTGTTTAACTCTGTACCCCATTTTTTAATAGGGTTGTTTGGTTTTCTGGAGTCTAACTTCTTCAGTTCTTTATATATATTGGATATTAGCCCTCTATCTGATGTAGGATTGGTGAAGATCTTTTCCCAATTTGTTGGTTGCCGATTTGTCCTCTTGATGGTGTCCTCTAAATTTTTAATCTTAACCATTCTGACTGGTGTAAGGTGAAATCTCAGGGTTGTTTTGATTTGCATTTCCCTGATGACTAATGAGGTTGAACATTTTTTAAGATGTTTCTCCGCCATCCGAAGTCCTTCAGGTGAGAATTCTTTACCTCTGTACCCCATTTTTAATAGGGTTATTTGGTTTTCTGGGGTCTAACTTCTTGAGTTCTTTGTATATATCGGATATTAGCCCTCTCTGATGAAGGGTTGGTGAAGATCTTTTCTTGTGGAGTGGTCGTAATTAAGCATTTAGATGACAAATTTTTACAAATTTGTTTGTTTTAGTAGAGAATAGAGTTTATTTAGGCATGGGGAGGAAAGTTGAAGGAGTAATAAAGACAGAGAAAAGCAGAGAGAGAGAGAGAGTGAGAGAGAGAGAGAGAGAGAGAGAGAGAGAGAGAGAGAGAGAATAGATGACAAGAGACCAGTAAGGAACATGTGGAGAGAGGGGGGAGGGGAATGTGAAAGTGAAAGGGCAGATAAGGAAGACAGGAAGAAAAGCAAAAGCTAGGAGTCGATTTTTGTTATTCCATTAGACACTTACCTTTCTTTGCTCCTCACTTGCTTCTTACTTAATCTTACTTGGGAACCCCATAGTTTTTGCTCTCTTTACCAATCCCCAACAAAGAAGGCTGCATATGAATCACATATAGTGAATTGCATTTCTTCTTAGCAATGCGAAAAACTAACTTAAAAAGTGAAGACAAATCTAATAATATATTTTATGTAACCCCAAAGTATACCCAATATAGTTATACAGTGGCATGTGCCAAAGTAATTTTGTAATGTTTTACTACTTTATTATACTTGCTTTCCTATTTATTTACAAACTATGGCTCATCTATGGCTGTAACAACTCAGACTGACAAAGAGAAAAACTCATAAATCCTCTATGGTAGTGCCATTTTGCTTTATGTTGAAAGACTGTGTCAAACGATCATCTAATCAATTAAGCACGGAAACAAAGATATATTAGAATTTATAAATCTGCTTTGCTTTTAATATATTGTCTACAAAATTGACATTAAGCTGTGTTAAAATATTGAAGTAGTAACTCTCAAATGGCTTTTAGAACTCCTCTGTGATTTACACTGGAACAGTTTGAGTCCAATAACTTAGTAAACCCTTGAAATTAACTTTTCCTAAGCATATTGATTAACTGTTGGCACTGAAGTGGTCTTATCCAGAGTGGGCATCGTCTCAGGCTAGCTAAGTATTAAGCCACCTAAACACGTCCATGTGTTACTGAGTATTTCAGTCTCAGGGAGAAAGAAGCAAGATAACAAGGTAATTTCTCTTTTTCTCTTTTTGAAATTCCAATTAAGTATATTTTTGAGTAACTGATTTTTTGAGTTTTAAAAAATGAATATCAATGAGTAGTCAATCTTTCTTTTAGTATATTGACTCAAACTGATTTGGCAGAATGACACCTTTAGAATAAGATATTGTGTTTCTCAAATTCACTAAGTGAACCAGGCAGAGATTGAATACACAGAGATCCAACATTTCATTCCTTACCTCCAAATGACGCTTTTTAAAACCCCAAAGTATCAAGGAAAGGAGTAAGAGCCTTTTAAGAAAGAAATAGTCCTATACTCCTTTCCTTATTTGAATGCAAAAATAAATATATATTTTCATCTAAGTTATAATATATTTGAACATCTTCCAGGAAATTTATGTTTATTATTATAAAAATAGCCAGGGCCATTTGGTCAAATTTGAGATATGAATAAAACCCATACACACACAATACACACACCAACTTCATGAAAATCCTCTTTGAATGGCTATTCTCACCGAATTCAAACAATGGCTGAGGAACTTAATAAAAACCACTGGTGTTTATTTTTGGTTTTGCGAGGTTAGAATGGTTCCAGTCCCTCCAGCCATTTCCTGCCTTTATTAGTTCTATTAGACATCTAATCTTGGAACATTTTATTTTTAAAAAAAATAGGTTAATGACTTTGAAGATTTTTTTTAAGTTACTCTGTAACTTTGAATCTGTTATTGTAATAGCAGTATTGTTTAGTTCCAAACAGAGCCCTTCTATTTTTATCTTAATGTTATTAATAACATTCTCTGAAATTAAGAGTTTCAAGTGTCTGCATATATAGTGAATTGTTTTTTTTTATATAGAATTGCGCTGATCATTATTTTTCTGTTTAGTCTTTTGATAACATTAACATTGCACAAGCTGGGCAAAGGCAGTATTTCTTCTAACGTGCAGTAATGAAAAAGAAACAAAAATAAAATAAGATTCAAATTAAATCAGGAAAACTTCAAAATATATAAATGAAAAAGAAACTAATGAGATACATAGGTTGGCTTTTTGGGGAGAGTGAAGGGAATTTTAATTTTTTTTTTTTATAATAGGGCAACCTGGCACTTCAACCTATGGTATTAGGTTGCTAAAGCCAAACTAGGAGTCAATAAATATCATGAACCACAACCCACCGGAATCTGATTACTCAGTGGTTAGAGAGCTGAGACCCAAAGCCTCTAAAAAGAATCCTAAGCTTGTGACATTTACAAAGCTGTTTCTAAAGACAAAACAGGTAGGAAAGGTCATGACAGACTAAGGCTGTTGGGGGGCATGGGAGGAAGCTACTCCTCCACTGGAAGATTAAAGGATTCAAAGTTGTAGAGGGGAAAGTTTGTAATTTTTCTGAACGCAAGAAGCATGTTTTAGATACATATATGTGCCATGAATCTGAAGGTGGGAAATGCACTATTAAGTGTCGCTTTTTCTTTTTCCCAGTAAACCAAGGGAATACTTAACTCTTCTCATAGTGTTAAGTTCTAATAAGAGCAAAGTTCAGGCAAGGTTAGATAGTCTAAGCTTCCTCATCTTTGTATATATACTAGGGTCTTAAATCATGTCCTAATTCTAAAACTCTAAGATAAGGAAATCATCTAAGATTGACTTAGAATAGCGACACTGATTTTAGCTTACGAACTCTTAATGCCAATAATCATAAGCTTTCAATTAGTTTCTCCTGCAGAGAATAACCACTTGTAGATTAATTAACTGATGATTTCCTTATATACTCCTATTACCAAATCAAACTTTAACATTCATTGCCAGCCACCCACTCCAGTTGAATTTATTAGAAATGTTTATAAAAAGGCTTGCTGCCTGGTTTTCACAATTTTGCAGTTTTCATGAAAATATTTTAAAAATATTTTAATGAAACCATTCATATGATACATGCCTATGCAGAAACATGTCCTTAGTTGGTATAATTAAATATCACCGAGATTAATAAACTATAGAAAATCCCCCAAAATGGTAAAATATTCTGTTTTATTCAATTTAAAACAAATGTGAAAATGTATTTGCTATCCAAGGGTAAAATTGCTTATATTCAAAATCATTATCAATGAAATAAGCTAGGGTGCACTGTACTCTTTTACACTTAAAATTGTGGCACAATTTTTTCAAACTTGTAATCTTTCCAAAAATCAGTCTTAACCTTCCTAATGCTATGACCCTTTAATAGAGTTCATCTTGTTGTGGTGACTTCAAACCATAAAATTATTTTTGTTGCTACATTATAACTATAATTTTCCTGCTGTTATGAAACACAATGTAAATATCTGATATATAAGATATCCAATATGCAAACAAATAAGGGTCAATACAGTTTGAGAACTATTGTTTCAAAGGGAGATCTCCAGGCTAAGGTTAGAAATCATATGACTCTGGAATGTAACAATATGTCATTTTTTTTTAAATCTAAATTGTTGTATTTTGTTCTCCTACCCTTACCATATCCACATGGAATTCAAAGACTAGCAAAACCAAATAATGAATTAAGATTGTTGACATTTACCCCCAAACATTTGTATCTGCTTAGCAGAATTTGAAAACTGTAAGGGAGCATTGAAAAACTATTATTTAAAAAAAAATGGAAAAGAAAAAAAGCAAAGCTACAGCTTAAATAATACAGCTTGCATTACTATGGGACCCTATGCAAAAGCTATAGTAAAGATGATTAAAAAGAAAAAAAGGGAAACAGTATTTGCATTCACTTTGGTAATAGAATATGAAATTAAAGTATGAACGGATTAATGTTTTAAAGCTTGACTCGCAGAGATAAAGCTAAGGTATTAGAACAGAAGATAGAATGGTTTCAGGACAAACAGGCAAAGAAAAAAGAAAAAAAAAAACAGCCAAGTCCATAAAGATGAGTTAACCTAGAATGGAATTACAAAATGATTAATCAACACAATTGAGAAAATGTACATGGAAAGAGACCTTGGTGAGACTTCTTATGGGACTCAATGCTGTGGCCGCTTACAGATAATGAAAGGAGTTGGCAAAGCCAAGGAAATGCTTTCATCCCATGGCAAAGTCATTTATGAACAGTTTAAATTACTCTAATCACCTCCCCTCCAGCAGTCAGTAGGCTCCAACTTGACTCTTCAGGAGAAGAGAGAGAGAGAGAGAGAGAGAGAGAGAGAGAGAGAGAGAGAGAAAGAAAGAAAAAAAGAAAGAAAGAAAGAAAGAAAGAAAGAAAGAAAGAAAGAAAGAAAGAAAGAAAGAAAGAAAGAAAGAAAGAAAGAAAGAAAGAAGAAAAGAGTTTGGGGAAATGAGTTCTGGGAATCTAAGCTGCAAAATAATTACACACACACACCATTTTAGCATTTTAACAATGCAATCCCAAACATTTGTTCTCATTAGAATGCAAATTGACTCATTTAAGAAACCCACAAGAGAATTCCACCACACTCAGCTTAAAAAGCGCAATGGTATTCAAAATATTATTAATAATTGCCAAGTATGGAAAAGCCAGTTTGCTTTGCCAACCGCTCAGGCTAGATAAAAAGCATATACTCATATTTCCATTTCTTTTTTTTTTTTTTTTTTACCCTGACAAGATTTGGTTTAATTGAAATTTAACAGTTGGACTGCCCTGGGATAGACTTCAAAAAAGAACAACAACAGAAACTCAAGGTGACAACATCTCTGCCAGCAAAGGAACTTTCACACTCTTTACAGTTGTTTTGTCTTGTAAACAGAAGGCACCCATTTATTCTGAGCAGGGCCTGCTTTCATTACCCTTAATTGTTGCTAATTGTTTTACCACGGAAGACAGTTTGGATATTGTTTTATCCTAAGTAAAGAATTTAGAACACATCACTAGGACTTAAAAATGTGAGTCTACTTTTGTAAAACTTAAAGAACACTTTCAAAACAACACAATGATTTTCACATGCTCCCTTAAATATATGATATATAGTCATTTATTCAAAAAAGGACTATTGAGTTTGCTTTTGAACTCAGAACTATCTGAATAGCAATGAGTATAAATGATAAATTCAATAAATGGCTTTACATCAAGAAATTTGTTTCAATTGAAGACATCATTCTTATTCAATTATAGGCTGCCTATTGCTCTGTGTTCATCATTTGTTTGTACCACTTATCCATCTATCTATCCATCTCCCTATCCATCCATCTCCCTATCCATCTATCTATCTATCTATCTATCTATCTATCTATCTATCTATCTATCTATCTATCTTCTACCTCTCTATCAAACATCTATAATCTACCTATTTAACATCCGTCTGTCTGTCTGTCTATCATCTATCATTAATCTATCTTTTCCTTTCCTTTCTCTTTTCTGTCCTGACTGACTTAAATGTATAGGACTCTCTAAGACCCCTTCCTCCCCCCTTTTAGAATATCTCAAGGAGATGCTTACTACAAATCACTTCATTTTATGCATCATCTGTATACGAAAGGAGACATTTTAAAATGTGTACACAGAAACATGTAGTAAATGAGTTCTTCCTTTCAGAGAAATGACATCAACTTGGTAAACTTAACTGAAAACCATACAGGTCTGGGTTTTTACAGAGATAAAGAGAAACCCTTAAATCATTTTAGATTTCCACTTTTCAAAAAAAATAAAATGGTAAGAATGGAATATTAGACAAGACTTTACTGATCTATAATAAAACAGGTACACATACTGACACATTTTAAAAGGATAGCTTCCAAGCTATGTCCCCGTGCATCATAGTGAAATGTAAATTGAAAAAAATAGATATGTATTTATCTTATCTGCTAACAAGTATCTATTTAACTTTTTGCATGTGTTTTCAAAAAGACAATATAATTGTGTTTAGATGGTTTATTTTCTGTATACATTCACAGAACAGAAAAACATTCAGGGGCTGGAGAGATGGCTTAGCAGTTAAGAGTGCTGACTGCTCTTCCAAAGGTCCTGAGTTCAAAACTCAGCAACCACATGGTGGCTCACAGCCATCCATAATGAAATCTGATGCCCTCTTCTGGTGTGTCTGAAGACAGCTACTGTGCACTTACATATAATAAATAAATCTTTAAAAAAGAAGAAAGAGATAGCATGAAAGTAAAAACATTCAGGAGTTGTGGTTTTTGTGACCAAACCCTCAGATTCATATATCAGAGTTCTGAATACCAGGATGACCATATTTGATGAAATGACTCTCAAATACATACTTCCAAGTTAATGAGGTACAGTGGGTAAGACCCTAATCAACTAGAAGTAGCATCTTTTTGAAAAGGCAAAATGCCAGAGAACTAAAAATATAGAGATAATGCCACACCTAGTACAGTTAGTTGGACCACAGTTCTCTACAATCTGAGAGAGGCTGGCTGCAAAGGAACCAACTATGTACCAGCTTGGCTTAAACTGTCATTCTTCAGAACTGTGAGTCAATGTGACTTGTTAGGTCCCTCTTGCTATCCCAGGAGATGGTGTCCATTATTTACCTATAAAAATATTCCTTGAAAAGTTTTTATACCATCATCAGATCTAGCACTTAGAGAGAAAGCAGATATATTTCCTGAGTAGATAACAGAGAAAGAAGTCTTCTTCCAAATTGTATGCAAATAAGCTATTTTAAAGTCAAAGATAGATGATAGAGAACAATTTTGGGAAAACAGAAGGTATATGTTTTCCCAATTGCGACATGACTTAATAATCCATTCCATACAGCAGCTTCATTCTAATTCTAGGTTGGATATAGTATTATATTTGTTTCCTGGTTTCCTCTCAACAAAAGATAGAAAGTGTTAATTTAGACCAAGTTTACTCAGGAAAAAAAAATGTGACAATGAAGAAAAGGATACACCCAGTAAACTCTCTTGTCAGTTAAAGATTACATGTTATCTTTTATTTTGTTTCCCAGTTTCCCCTCTCAAACCCCCTATTCTATCACGCCTTACCCTACTTCTATGGGGGTGCTCCCCCACCAGCCTTCCCACTCCTGCTTCACAGCCATAGAATTCCTCTATATAAGGAATTGTGCCCTTACAGGACCAATGGCCTCCCCTCCCATTGATGCCAGATAAGACCCTTTGAGCTCCTTCAGTCCATCCGCTAACTCCTACATTTGGTTTCCTGTGCTCAATCCTATGGTTGGCTGTGTGCTTCTACATCTCTATTGGTCAGAATCTGGCAAAGCCTCTCAGAAGACAGCTGTATCAGGCTCCTCTCAGCAAGTACTTACTGGCATTTGCAATAGAGTCTGGGTTTGGTGTCTGCATGTGGGACGGATCCCACAGTGGGGCAGTTTCTAGATGACCTTTCCTTTGGTCTTTGCTCCACTCTTTGCCCCTCTATTTCCTTTAGACAGGAGCAATTCTGGGTTAAAATTATGGAGAAGTGTGGGAGGCCCCATCCCTCAAACAGGGAGCCAATCCTAACCTCTGGATATGGCCTCAACAGTTTCTCCCTCCCTTTTGTGGGGTATTTCACTAACGTTATCCCTGTGGGATCCTGAGAGCCTCTTGCTTTCCTGGCATCAGGGACTTTCTGTTTGCTACCCCCAGTTCTCCATCCTCCATTGCTACATACTTCTGTTCAATGTACCTGACCTCTGGACATCTCCTGCCATACCTGATTCTTCCCTTTTTTCCCCTCAGCCTCTTCTCTTCCTCCCAAATTCCCCAGCGCCACTTCACTTGATTATTTTTGAGTGCACTTCTAAGTAAGACTGAAGTATCCCGTCTTTGGTTTTCCTTCCTCTTAAGTTTCATGTGGTCCCTGAGTTGTATCATAGGTATTATATGCTTTTTGCCTAATACCTACTTATCATTGAATACATACATGTGGTCTTTTGTGACTTAGTTACCTCACTCAGATGATATTTTTCTAGATTGATCCATTTACCTGTGAATTTCATAAAGTCATTGCTTTTAATAGGTGTGTAGTATTCCACTGTGTAAATGTACCACATTTTATGTATCCATTCATCTGTTGAGGGACATCTGGTTTCTTTCCAGCTTCTAGGTAATATAAATGAGGCTGCTATGAACATAGTGGAGCATGTGTTTTTATTACATGTTTTAGCATCTTCTGGGTATATGCCCATGAGAGGTATAGCTTAGTCCTCAGGTAGTATTATGTCTAATTTTCTGAGGAACCACAAGACTGATTTCCAGAGAGGTTGTACCAGCTTGCAATCCCACCAGCAATGGAGGAGTATTCCTCTTTCTCTACCTGTTCAGCTGCATCTGCTGTTACCTGAGTTTTGATCTTAGGCATTCTCACTAGTTTGAGGTGAAATTTCAGGGTCATTTTGATTTGCATTTCCCTGATGACTAAGGATGTTGAACATTTCTTTAGGTGCTTCTCAGCCATTTGAGTTTCCTCAGTTGAGAATTCTCTGTTTAGCTTGGTTTCCCATTTTTTAATATGGTTGTTTTGTTCTCTGGAGTCTAATGTCTTGAGTTCATTGCATATATTGAATATTAGCCCTCTATCAGATGTAGGTTTGGTAAAAATCTTTTCCCAATCTATTGGCTACACTTTTCTTATACTTACAGTGTCCTTTGCCTTACAGAAACATTGTAATTTTATGAGGTCCCATTTGTCAATTCTTGATCTTAGAGTATAAGCCATTGGTGTTCTGTACACTAAAATTTCCTCTGTGCCCATATGTTCAAGATTTTCCTCACTGTCTTCGATTAGATTCATTGTATCTGATTTTATATGAAATTCCTCGATCCACTTGGACTTGAGCTTTGTATAGGGAGGTAAGAATGAATCAATTTGCATTCTTCAACATGTTGACTGCCAGGCAAACCAAACACCATTTGCTGAAAATGCTGTCTTTTTCGTGACCTGCATGGCTTTAGGTTCTTTGTCAAAGACAAAGTGACCATAGGTATGTAGGTTCATTTCTGGGTCTTCAATTGAATACTATTGATGCAATAGTATTCAATAAAATTCTCACAAAATGAATCCAAGATCACATCAAATTGATCATTCACCAAGATCAAGTTTGTCTCATCCCAGGGACGCTGGCATGGTTCAATATATGGAAACCATTCTATATAATTGCCTACATAAATAAACTCAAAGGAAAAAGCAACATTATCATTACATTAGATGCTGAAAAAGCATTTGACAAAATTCAACACTCCTTCATGGTAAAAGTCTTGGAAAGATCAGGAATTCAAGGCCCATACCTAAACATACTAAAAGCATTATACAGCAAAACAGTAGCCAACATCAAACTAAATGGAGTGATATTGGAAGCAATCCCAGTAAAATCAGGGTCTAGACAAGGCTCCTCACTCTCTTCCTATCTATTCAATAAAGTACATGGAGTTCTAGCTAAGCACTTAGACAAAAAAAGAAGGTGAAAGAAATAAAAATTGGAGAGGAAGAGGTCAAAATATCACTATTTGCAAATGATATGATTGTATACCTAAGTGATTCTAAAAAAAAAAAAAAACTAACCAGAGTGCTCCTAAACCTGATACATAACTTCAGCAATGTGGTCAGATCTAAAATTAACTCAAACAAGTCAGTAGCCTTCCTATACTCAAAGGATAACAGGCAGAGAAAGACGTTAGGGAAGCATTATCTATGGACATTAGAAAAAGGGCAAAAAATAGTGTTTTCTAATGGTATGGCCATACAAACCAGATGGTATCAGAAATGTAAGTTTTCTTTTCATCCAACACACTTGAAAAATATCAAAAATAACCTCACTTCAAAGTACTGAAAATGAATGTTAATATGTCAATGCTCGTCCAACACTGTGAAAAGACTTGGGTCAGTCTCTCTGAATTTTATCTTAAATAAAAGACTTAAAGATGGGTATAAAATAACTTCCTACTTGGGTTGCTAGATACTATCAAATTTAAATTCAGAGAGTTATAGATATTATACATAAAACAAATGCACAAGAGTTGATTTGTCCTGCAGTGTGGCATTTTTTGGTTCTGATTTTCTAACTATATTCACTTCTGATGTATTTGTATGATACAGCTATTTCTAAAGTACCAGGAGAAATCGAGCATCAATGGAAGACAATTTTATAAAATGTTTGTAGCATTTGAAGAAACTACTGGCAAGAGAAATTGAAAGAGATATGAATGACAGTTAGTTATACAAAGTCTGAGGATGATGGTGAATTGTAATTTGGTTTTGTATCCTCGTAATTCTAGAGAAGACACTGGATTAAAGGATTGACAGATGATGTTTTCTAATTGGGGAAATTTCCTAAACTGCAGGTTTTTTTTTTTTTTAATAACAAGAGGTAGAAGTCCAGGATTGTGTGCAAAATCTTAAACCCTACCCAGTGTGTCCTAGAAGTATTCTTACTACAACTTGCACCCAGAAAAATTTCTGAGCTAACATCCATTAAAAAGAAATATGAGTGAAAGGGTTGCAGTAAATAACATCCCAAGGAAGCAAAGTGAAGTAATAATATATGAGCCATAGTAGGATGAATGAAATATTGCCTACCTTGATGGATTGGCCAATGGCACGGGAGCAATGAATTGTGTAAGAAAAATATTCTTATTTTTGCAGATATATACTGAAATGAATAAGATCCAAATGCCATGATTTCTAGAATTTCTTTGGAAATATCCCATTAGGTGAAAAAGAATACTATCCATAAAGTTAATCAATTTGATTTTTTAATTTAAATTTTTGAAAAATAAAATGTAATGAGACTAATTAGTTTGCCATCTAGCCTGATTTCCCTGAGGAAATGGATCCACAGAGCTGAACAAAGTCAGTCAGAGATTTAAGATCAAGGCTTACACAGGCTGTGTTCAATGCCATTGTTAAGAGGACAGGGACTGTTCTCTGCACTGGATTTTTACCATTTTTTTTAAGAATATAAAATAGATGGTTTCTATTCTGAGTTCCACAAAAAATAGGTATCAAGGTAGTATACAATAGACCTCTGTTAACAAGATAATGCCGTTAAAATCTATTTTAATGTTGCTGATCATTTGAAAAGCATTCCAGAATGTTAGAGCAATGTTTCACATGTTTATAACACTCTGATATGCACTTCACTACAACATAACATTATAAAATTTTTCACACATGGTAGGTTAAAATTAAGGTAATATATATATATGTATATAATATTATATATATTATAATTATATATAATGAAAGTTATATATATTATATATACATTAAATTCTTTTCTTTCTCATTTCAAAAACATAACTGGTCTCATTTGCTTTAGCAAATACTGAAGTTGATTTCTGCCACTGAACTTGTTTAGGTGGCATTATTAAGCACATCTCCTCTTATGTGCACCTAAAAGCTGAAAAATATTCTTATTAAACATCAAATTAAAAAATATATATTTTAATAGAAACTAAATACCATGTTTTATATCTTTTTTTAATGTCTTAAAATTTCAAGGCTAAAAGTCAGTAATGTACTGATCACATGTTTGTACCTACACTTATGTACATGCACACTCTTGTATACACACACACATACATACATATATATATATATGTATACGTATATACTCTGTATATATATTTTTCTTGCTTTTCTAAGAGTCCTGACACTAGTTTCTAAGTGATAAACAAAGAATCAACTTTCTAAAAATTCATTGATTTTTATTCTTTAAACCTTTTTTACAGTCGAGACTTCCCAAACGCTCTCCATCCCATATCACCCCTCTGTCTCCAAGAGCATTACCACCCTTCTCACCCCACCAGGCCTCCCCACTCCTTGGGACATCATGTCACTTGAGGGTTAAGGATATCTTCTCTCACTGAGGCCACACCAAGCAGTCCTTTGCTGTATGTGTGCTGGGGTCATCATATCAGCTGGTATATGCTGCCTGGTTGGAGGCTCAGTTTCTGAGAACTCTTGGGAGTTCAGGTCAGTTGAGACTGCTGTTCTTCCCCTGAGGCCCAAATTGGGATCCAGCTTAAGGGGATGGCTGGGGTTCTGACACTGCTATGACTATAGTGTCCTTGCACCCAGGAATCTACCATGGCTGCCCTCTGAGAGTCCCAACAAGCAGTTAAAAGAGTCAGAAGCAGATCCTGGTATGCAACATATGGATGGTAGCTGATCCCTGTGGTTAATTTTGGGAAATGCTGGAATAAGCTGAAGAGGAGAGTGGCCCCACAGGAAGAATCATTTTTAATTAAAGTTTTGACACACTTTATTTAAAAAGCATTCATGTTCTGGTGAAGACAAAAACTGTATTTTCAATTTCGATCAGCTTCTTGAAATCAGAAGTTATTTATTAATATTTCCAGCTTAAACTAATAGCACAGCATTTAACAAGATTTACTGATTCATAAGTTCTTGATACTTTAGTAAGTTGTGCATCATGACACAAGCTAATTGGTAAAGCAAGCATACATAAATTGTTTATATTTTCTAATCTGTTATAAAAGAATATTCTGGCATTTTATTTGTTCTCATGTGTAATATTTTTTATTAACACAGGGATTTGTGGAGTTTATTTGTTTTTGGTCTTGCCTTTTGAAATGCTCAAGCAATCAGATGTGACAGGCCTTGCAATTATTCTTTAGGGGAGGTGCCCCTGCTTGTATAATGTTTGTTTTACTTGTGCTCTCAATTGTGACAGACATATAATTATTGCACAATGTTTTTTTTAAACCATCACTACAACTACTTATTTATAAAAACAAGAAAGAACCTACAGATACACATTTCCCAATTAAACTGCTGAAGTGTTGTTATTTCAATATAGCAATAGTAATTGTAAATAAGCCCAAGAGTGTACATTTTATGAGAGATTTCATAAACTACCATGTAGATGAGTACCATCATTACTGTTGGGATCCCATTTCCAGATATGAATCCAATAATCCTTTATTGATTATTTTTATTAATGAATTACAAATTTTGTAAACATTTATAAAATTTACTCAATACAGAAATAAATCTAGTGTATCCAAACCTCAAAGTTGACCTTTACTAAGTAGGAATAGTAGTTGCCATGCACTTGTCAAATATTATCTGCAGAGTTAACTTTGGTTAACTCTATACTGTCTAAGCTCAGTTTTAGACTGGGTTTTCATGGTGCAAGCCTGAGAAATGGAAAATATATCTCATGTACCAAATGATATCGTAAAAGAGTTCCTTATATGGGCTCCTGGTCATATCCTACACCAAGAGATTTATCAAGATGTAGCTCAGCTAATTCTATGGTTCCATTTTCGTCAATATCAGTGTCAAACTGCAACAATGTTTCTTCCATTGCAATGGGTTGTTAACATACTCCTTAAAAACTCTATCACATTTTAACTGTTGATAAATATCATTGCTAACTCAAAGTGAGGTTACTGGCAGCATCTAGCACCACGTATGGAGGAGAACTGGGAAGTCCCTTCTTTTATGTTCTATCATTTTTCTACCTGTTTATAAACCAATATGAAAATTCTGATATCATATTTGGCAAATTCCGGAAAATATTTATGCTTATGTATGTACAAATCATGTGAGGGTACTTTTTAATTTGGAGGGAAAATGTACCCACACCTGAACATATTTGTCCTTTCTCCATGGAGTTTCTGTTGAACTTTTTCGGTGTTTAAACCATGTGGGTAACATTCCTATTGCTAATGTCCGAGGTCTCTATCTGTCTTTGCCTTTTCTATTCATTGTTACAAAATGGCACTTTGTCAATATGCCCATTGTCACTCACACTACACTTTCACTATCTCAATATTTTCTGGAAAGCAATCCCACCATCTTTCTTTGCATTATTTTATTTGTATTTTTTATTGTTTATAGATCTTATTTATGTATAAAGTTATTATATATGTTTAGAGTTTGTATATTATCCATATCATCACTTTAATAAGAAGTCCTAATATTTGTTGCATAAAAACTTTAAGCCATTAAGAATTAATGATATCCCATAAATTTAACCTACTGAATCTTCATAGTAAGTTCACAATTTTGATATCCTTATTGATATTAATATCCTTTTTGAAAGATTAATAAATGGATTAATACTGGCATATTATGTAACATGTTTTCTACAAAGCTATCTGTTTGATATTATCTCTCTACCTCCACTTAAGTACATTTTGACTTCATTTGCTCTACTGGTAATGTGTCCAATGAGGACTACAAACTCCAGAATAGGGAATAGATTAATCAAACAAAGATGTTAAAATTATTTGTGTGTGTATCTGTATGTACATGTGTGTACATTTGTATGTGAAAGAGAGACAGAGAGACACACACTGAGACAGAGACACACAGAGAAACAGAGAAAGGGAAAGAGAAAGAGAAAGAGAAAGAGAGAGAGGTAAATTAAATGATAATTGTGGAATATGTCAACTCTGTATTTTATAAAGATGCATTGGAAGAAACTGTAATACTACCTATCTTTTCATCAACATTGGTGGACACATTTTGGTGTTCCATTTGAATGAACAAAATATTCACATACTTGATTTTTCTAACCCGTGCTTATTTTCAGGGGCATTTAAAAAAGAATTCTATAAACAAACGGTATTCCCTTGGTATTCTTCCTGTTCCACTTTATGTCTATTTTCTGTTCTACTGGCTGATTTTGTGTGTCAACTTGACACAGGCTGGAGTTATCACAGAGAAAGGAGCTTCTGTTGGGGAAGTGACTCCATGAGATACAGCTGTGGGGCATTTTCTCAATTAGTGATCAAGTGGGGAGGTCCCCTTATGGGTGGTACTAGTTCTGGGCTGGTATTCTTGGGTTCTATAAGAAAGAAGGTTGAGCAAGACAGGAGAAGCAAGCCAGTAAGGAACATCTCTCCATAGCCTCTGCATCAGCTCCTGCTTCCTAACCTGTTTGAGTTCCAGTCCTGACTTCCTTTTGTGATGAACAGCAATGCAGAAGTGTGAGCTGAATAAACCCTTTCCTTCCCAACTTGCTTCTTGGTCATGATGTTTGTGCAGGAATAGAAACCCTGACTAAGACATCTGTCCATCTCAAAATGTTACCTTTCTCTTGTGGTTGCTACAGGCAGCCTCCCAGTTTGTGGTCTCATACTAGATAATGATTCTTCTGTCTTTTCTCCTCCCTCACTGCATTAGCTACTTTTCTCACTGTGTCCAAACAAAGGACAAGACACAACTTAAAGGGAATATGATTTTTTTTGTCTCATGACTTGAGAGTATATTATTGTGTTTTGAAAGCATTGAGATAGGTGCTAGATGGCACTTGATCATATCTTGGGCAGATCAGGAAGCAGATAAAGGGGATGGCAATATTCAACGGGCTTTCTTTTATTCTTCCCTTCTTTACTCAGTAAGAAAACCAACCCAGGGAAGTTACAACTACTTTCAAAGAATGGTAGTGTATGCTCTTAGTTACGACTCTCATAAAATCTATCTTCATGTTTCTTCCTATACTCTGAGAAACAGCAGAGGAAAGAGAGTGCTTAACTTGATTTCACACACATTTACAAAACTTGTTAAACTCTATGCTTCTGTATTTTCTTTATTTTTGAATGTTCTGTGTTGGCACCGCAATGCCAGCTAATTTGTAATATAATAGATTGAAAGTTATTATTAATGTATTTGAATAAATGAAAGCAGCATCAGATTTCATCATTTCCGTATACCATGTTACTATATCATCAGCCCCCTAATCCTCTGTATCACTGATTATTATTTCAGGTGAAGGAAGAAGGGAAATGTCAGAATCATTTTCTCAAATTATCTCTCTTTTTTGAGGCGCATCCACATTTTGGAATAAAAACACGAAAGGAAAAACTCCTGGGATACAAATAATTGGAAACTCTCTGCAGGTGAATCTGTTACCAATTTTGTCTTTCTCTTAAGCCACCAACCCCTGATCCATATCATTACAACTCTCTACTTGAGGTTTTAAAATGAGCATGGTATATTGTTAAGACAATTCACAAGCAAAGGCCTACAATTCCTTAGTGATATGTTAGCTGGAAACATTTACAAGTTATCTTTGTGTGTGTTACAGATTTTAGAGACATAATCAAACAGCTAGAAAGATGGCTCAGTAGTTAAGGAGTGCATACAGCTCCTGCAGAGGAACTTGAGTTGGACTCAACAGCAGTCAAGTCAGTCACTTTACAACTAACTGGAAGCAACACTTCTGCCTCTTATAAGCACCTATAGTAATATGATTATACTCTCACATATACACAGATACAATAAATTAATATAATTTTGATAGTCAACCAAGTTTACTGGAATATTGGGGCAGTTGCATTCAAACCAAACATCAGTTTCAGGACCACAGATATTGCATACTAAACATTCCATTTTCCTCTGACATAAATATAATGAAATGATTTTTATAAAACAAATGAGATTCTTTAAATATAATAAAATTTCCTGCAAGCTATCTACCTTTAGGGCTGTATAATTAATTCATTTGTGTAATTTTCTATCTAAATGATGAACTCTACAGAGCTAGGCACATCAGCTTGGTGATCTAGCTTAATGACTGAATGGATGTTATTACTTGGAACAAATATTAGGAATCATTATACACACACATTTTTATGTACACCATTTAAAAAATCAATGTTTCAGTCTGAGAGAAAGCTAGATAATAGTCAAGTAGTGTTAAGTTTACCAGTGAGAATATTCTGCATCACTGAGAGCCATGATGTATTTACAGCTAACTGAATCTGGCACTCATCTTGGATGAAGATCTGTTTGATCACTCTGGCCAAGTGCACTGTAAGACATTCAAATTCATGTTCCAATTGGCTTTGGCTATACACATGTGTATCCAACATCCGCTCATCTGGCTTCAATAGCAGTCTCTTTAATTTGTGAAAGATTTGTCCACTTTATTAACTGATATTTATTTATTTTAGTTGACTTCTAAATTGGCAGGCTGTTTCTAGATACGTGTCATAAAAATGGAGTCCAAAGTTACAATGTTGACCTAAGCTCAGATATAATACAACAGAACTATCCATCTATCTATCAAAAATTTAGTTTTTGTTCTAGATTGTGCATAGAATGCAGAAGAGAATAAAGGAAGATACTGCATATAAAGATGCATTTTATGAAGAAAGATAATTAAAAAAAAAGACTATTGGCCCTAAAGCATCACAGTCTCACTAATGCCTCTTTGTATATACTATGTCTATAGACTGACCTACACACTCTATAGTAGCATATAAACAGTTCTATATATTAAATCAGTGGTTCTTAACTTATGGATAGTGACTCCATTGACAGTTACATATCAGATATTTACATTATGACTTCTAATAGTAGCAAAGTTGCAGTTATGAAGTAGGAAAAAAATAGTTTTATGATTGAGGGTCACCACCACATGAGGGACTATATTATACGTCCACAGAGTTAAAGTTTAGAACCACTGTGTTAAATGAATCACAATGAGTTTTTTTTAATTGCTCAATGATACTAGCAAAACATGCCAAAAATATAATCATTTGAACATGGCTAGAGAATGGACAAGGTAAAATATACCAGGCAAACATATTAAAAAAAAAAAAAACAAAAAAACAAAACTAGTGCCTGTTCACAATTCTAGTACAGATGTATCTAAATATTTCTTGATAGCAATTATCCCCATGAGTGCACCAAACAATTGATGATATCTATTTGTTAAAAAATATTTTGACATAATAAATATATTTTTGACTCTATAGAAAAAATGCATCTTAATAGCTTCAGACTCTCTGTGAATACCAGTATTTCACCTATAGCTAGGGATAACTAACTTGTACACCAATATTTAAAATTTGTTATGTGATCCCATATCTTTCAGGATCTTTCAGGAAATCCAAGATAGACGTGTTTATATTTTCCTGGCACACTTTTCTTTTCCAAATAGGAGAATCATAGCTAGCTGTAGGTTTGCTGAGAGGAGCTGTATGTAGTCAGCATCACGTTCCTCCAAAGTCAGTAGTCTGCTTGGGGCAGAGGTGAATTATCTGGTTTATGGGGGCTCAGATAGAGGTCACTGCTTGGATTGCAATTCTGACTTGCCTGTAGTTTATTTTGTGTAAATGTGGAAGATGCAGCTTCTGACTCCCTGCAGTGAAGCAAACCTTGTCCTCTGTTTGAAGCTGAGTTTATACTGAGTTCCCATGATGAGATCTTAGAAACAGTCTTCTCTGCCTGATGCATATAAATATGGAGAGATTTATCTTGTGGCTCTTTTCTGTGAATCACTGTAGGCTCCAAAATGTGGCAATTAATATATAAAAATATCACTGGAACAAAAGGGGAATATCTCATAATGAAATGTACAAATCAATAACCAAATCAGTTATTTATCATGAAATAAAATCTTCAATACCTATAGTATTTTCATATTGGACTAAAGAAATACTATTGTTAGGTTTTTTTAGAGAACAAAATTCTGTGCCATCTTTAGTGATTCTAGGCAGTGACGAAGAAAACCGTATGGGCAACAGTTTACTATCATTGCTAATTTCAAATTATCCAGCATTGCAATGAATTACCTATGCTTCAAACACCATACAAAGATTATTGTCTGAAGTTAGATGAGCTCATATCAACAGCCGAATGCTTTTAAATCACTAAAAAGCATGTTTCACAATGAAATTCTTTAGGTCTCAGAGTTCCCAATTCATTAAATCAACTTCTAAAAACTAGTCAAACAAGGGATGGACTTTAGGTATTAATAGGACTTGTCATTTACCTTCTGGTAACTCAATATGTATCAAATAAATCATTCACTGTCTTTAAGAGGAAGAGAGAGCAACATAATTGTTTTACTTCTGCACTTCAATGGGGACATTGAGCCATTAATTACCTACTCCATTCACAATTTTAATTTACCCTCCTGGTATTATATGAGTGATTTCCAATAGAAAATCCATTTGGCTTTAATATGGGAGAAGATATTCAAAGGCAATAGAAGATTAAAGTGAGGTTGGCTTGATGGCAAATAATTTCAAAGTATCATATATTTTGCTAAAAAGATTCTTTTTTTCTGTAACTTGCACAAATAATGAATAGTTATAAGCCCGATAAACTAATCAAGAGTTCTAATTGATCAAGTGTGGAGTCTAGGTAACCTTTAGGTAATGTAAATACAAAATTTTAGGTGATAAAAATACAAGCATCTGTATATTATAACATTATTCAAACACTTATGCCAGAATGCTAAAATAGTCATTAATTTATCATGATTTTACAAGAGATTACTTTGCAAAAACAATTATGTATTTTTGTATTCTTTTGTTTATCCCAGGGCCATATATTCTAGGCTGATCTTTCCTTCCTATGTAGCCAACTATAACGCTGCGCTTTTGATCGTACTGTCTCCAGCTGTGCTACGATAACTCTTGCAATTTTGAGATTTGAATTGTCTTATTCTTATGTATGCTAGTAGCATTTGATGAGAAGAAATGAGCTTTAGTGGAACTTTGCCAAAGAGTGTAGAGAGCATACACATTAGAAGGCTCAAACATTCAGTGATGAACTACATTGTTTCTCTCAGTATGTGTGTATTTGTGACTTTGTGGGGTACATGTGCGAGTGTGTGTGTGTGTGTGTGTGTGTGTGTGTGTGTGTGTATTTGGACCATTGTCAGAGAACAGATGCAAGAAAACAACCTATGGGAATGAGCTCTCTCCTCCTACCCTGTGAGATCCTGTGGGAGAAAAAGATTTGAACTCAGGTCATTAGGCTGTGTAGCATGTACTTTAAACTGTTGAGCTTGAATGTTCCAAAGAACGATTCAAGAACGATTCTGAACGATTTTCAGAAGTTAATTCAATTATTTAAGACTTAATAAGTAAAAATGTGCTACTATCTAAAACATACAACAGTGTGCTTACTGTTGTGTTAACACGTGAAGTTGTTTTATAGCATCCATGAATTTTGCACATGTACACACACACAGAGTCACAGACAGACACAGACAAACACACACACACACACACACACACACACACACCAACTCCAACTTCAGCTACAGCAGACCTGACACCCTCTTTTGTTCTCCTTTGTAACCACACATTCACTCATGTATACATTCTTACAGACACACAAGCACCCATGCAATTATAAAATAAATAAAACTAAATTTTAAAAGAAAACTAAATTTTTTAAGAGTCATTTTAAAATGAAATAAAATAGCATGGAGCTATATTTGGTTGACTGCAGAGAAATATAGACATAAATAAGTTCACTTCAAACAATATGAGTCACCTTGGAAACAGCTCTTGGTTTTTCTATATGTGTTTGTTTCTGTCACAAGATATCTACTGGTAACTCTGGTAAATAAGACACTCAAAAGGAAAATCCCATGCAGCTTTTAAAAGAGGATCTGTGTAATGAGAAAAATTGAAGATACAAAAAAAATTGAATGCACAAAAAATATTAAAACTTTTCTCAGGATTTTAAAATGGCATATTCATATTTGATTGTTAAGATGAGACAATAAAATAGGCTGTGTTTTTGTCTTAATATGTGTACCTAAAATTTGAAGTGACTTCTGTTTTACACTCCTCATGAGAATATGTTATAGTCACAATTTGAGATTCAAGTTGAGTAAAAATAACTGCAGAAATCACTTTTGAACCCTGATAGCCTCTATACTAGCCATACAAACCCTGGACCCTAGGGAAACCTACTTTCTAATCTCACCTAGCAAATTGCGTTTTTCTTCATTTTTTATTTTATACTAATTTGCTTATGTATTCACTTCCTATCCTGATGGCAGCCCCACCCTCCCTCCCCCAGACATCATGAATCCTGGCAATCTGAACGTAATCTATTTGTCTTCTTCTTTTTAAATGTGATTAACATCCACTCAGGAACATTCTAGAGCCATCTTACCATCCATCCCTCATCTCTAAATTGGGGGTCCCCATCTTACTCATCTCATATTTCCTAACTGAGCCAAGAATGATTTTTTTTTTATCTTTGAGTGTAAGAAGACAGACTTCTATTAGAAGTGATAGGAAAGGAAATTCTTTCAGATGGAGGAAAATACAATAGAAAGACAAATGCGTTTATTTGAAAATAATAATAATTATTATTAACATTGCACTAAAGACCAATTGCTTTCATTCTTCTCTAGTATGAGTTCATTGCTTTTCCAGAAAAAAAAAACATGAGAATGAGAATTGTTTGTTATGGAAGAGAGCTAAGTGCATCAGACTACTTGCTGTGTATGTATGAGAATTTCTATTTGTATTCCCAATTCTCGTGAAAAATGCTAGGCTTGGCCCTGCCTGCCAGTAACTTTAGAGATCAGACTGGAGATAGTAGCAGAATAATACAGGTCCTGTCTGGCAGCCATCCTAAGCAAAAAATATGACCTTCAGGTTCAGTAACAGGTCTTTTATGAAAGGAATAAGTTTAAATGCCAGAGTGGAGGACATTTGAAGTCTTTACTCTGACCTCCAACTGCAGATATGCACACGTTCTCATAATATGCACATACATAGATACCACATACACACAAACACCAAACACAGATATGCACACCTTCTCATAATATGCACATACATAGATACCACATACACACAAACACCAAACACATACACACATACACACACACACACACACACACACACACACAGAGAGAGAGAGAGAGAGAAAGAGAGAGAGAGAGAGAGAGAGAGAGAGAGAGAGAGAGTATAAGAATTAATGTTCTGCACTAGGAAACTGATGCACAAAAAGGTGTAATAGCCCCCACAACCCACTTGAACCCCAGAAACTGCTAATTTAGTTCTTACAAGGTATTAATAAAATCTACATTTTACTTTTATGACTGCCATGGATCAAGTACACTTGTTTATGTCTATAAAACTACCATATCTTTTAAATTCTGTTTTCAATAAACAGGCAGTTGGAGCTCATGGCTATACAGCCCCATAGCACTCCCTTTACATGTGAGAGAGAACATCAGTTCCTCTTTTTGTTTATGACTCTAATATTCCATAAGCAAAGTTAAGTTTACATTTTATAGGCCTACTTCATCAAAAGCATTTGCAAAACTCAGTATATCCACTATCCACTTAACATTTTTTTGGTTAAACACAATAGGTTGGGTACTGCTGGCTAATTTTCTCTTATTAATTCATTCTATTTCTGAAGCTCTTTACAACAGCCAATGGGCCAATGGTTTCTTTTGGATAGTGTGTGGCTCCTTGATCAAACCTGGGAATTTACTGGGATAATTGTACATAAGAAGAGTCCTCCTTACTTTTATCTAAAGCAAAGCTTTTCTTCCTCAACTTGTTGCCTCACAATATGGAAATGACAAACATTTTATAGACCACCTCCAACACAGAATTTACTGCACATTGTATAGACTAACCCCAACAAGAGAATAGCAATACATTGTTATATATATATATATGTATATATATATATACATATATATATATAATTATATATATATATATATAATTATATATATACATATATATATATAATTATTTTTGACTATTTTTGACACATTAACTTTCTAAACTAAGGTTAAAGAAATAATGTATTCAGGAGTCACACACTCAATAGATGATACATTCTTGATGTCTATTATTTACTTAATTACTTTAGAATATTCTTTTCCTTATTGTAACATTTGGAGGGGGAAGTCTACCTTTGGTACAGGTTTTATGCAGGGGAGTTTATTTGTTTGATTGCTTTGTGTGCTTGCTTGCTTAAAAGTGGGTTTACAGAGCAATCTCCCTGATTGCATTGGTTTTCATGCTATCTGTTGTTTAATTTAAACAATAACAACAATAAAACTCTATTTCACCTTTCATTCAGGTAGTGTCAACTCAATGATATTTCCCTTTGCCACACACTGTACTCTATATTACATGAGAAACCATTCCCCACACCTGCCAAATATGCTATTCCTCTATTACCGTTATAACCTTGGTTATAATTAATCTTTGGGAAAAATGAAATGGACAACTACCTGTATTACTGGGAAGATTAAAAGAAGCATTCTCCATTGTACTTCTTAGACAATATTAAATTGAAATTCAAGTTTGTCTTAGTGACAGATTGTTGCAAGAATAAGAAATGGCAGAAACAATCAATTGTAGGACAAAGATCTAACAAAAGTAGGAAGGTTGATTATAATTGAATATTCCCTATGGATATCTCAAAAGCTCTGCCTCAGTCTATTTCCTATTGACAGGTGGTAGTGTAAATTAAATGTGGTATTTTGCATTCAAATTGGATTTCAACAAATCATCATCCACAGTGTGACATTAGAATTAGCCCCAATGATGACAGCCTAAAGATCATAATGAGACTGGGTGCCCTTTCCATTCATATTGTAGTTTCATTGGTGGGGAGGGTTGGAGCTGGAAATTGGATTCATAATTTTGTCATAATCTTTCCTTCCTAAAAATTCATTCCCTGAATTGATGATATTGAATATTAATACCATGCTGACTGTTCTGTGAATTAATGACAAAAGAAAGTCCTGCCATCTTCTGTAAGTATTGTACTGAGCCCAAACTACAGCAGCCTCTCAAACCCCATCAAGACCATTAATAGTCAATTAACTGTTTATAGAAATAGTGAGATTTTTCCATGGACTCTCACATAAAAAGAAAATCAAAAGCAAAGGGCAAACACTATTCAGCAAGCCAATCTCCCCAAAGTAAAGTTCCTCCAACTGACCTGGGCATGAATAAAAACAGCAGTGTGGACTCATGCTGCTTGCTTAGACTTAGGGATCTGTAATGTTACTCATATGTCCGATCACATGAATTCTCCAATTGCTCCCATGGGATTCTGACGAAAGCTCTACTCACACTCTCTTGACAGCTTCCAGCTTACTTATGGTGAAATACTTGTCTTGAGATCTATGGGGATGCCTTGTATGCAGATTTTTGATCCTACCTACAGCTGATAAGTCATGTTTCTAGAAAAAAGGCCTGAGACCATGTCAGATACAAAATAGCATGTGAGCACGGGTCTGAAGTATATAAAATGCACACATCTTTGGATTAACATTGAAGAAACAACCCATATATTTTCAAGGCAAGCTCTCAGCTAAGATATCAAGAAAAGAATATAGGTGATTTGATTGTGAATTTAATTCACTATTTTAGCTGCTTAGGACCCATTCACTATGATTATGCCTGAATTAATGTCACAGGAAAACTATGTTTCAAATATTTCTGATCACTCATAAAACTTTCTATCAAGATTGTTTATTTATTTCTGAGTATTGAAATATACAAATAGTAAAGAAAAACATTTGGTACCTAATGCCAAATTTCTGAACACAAAATATGAAATCACAATACCTTCAATCAAACAAATTCTCATTTTCTGTCTCAAATAATTATCTAAAAATAACTGTAAGAAGTGGTAATTCTAACAGCATCTGGTTGAGTTTCCATCTCAATAGATTTTTAAAATAATGACACATAATTATTCATGGCATTTGTAACTATTAAACACAAGTAAAAAGAGAACATAATGTTAAGCCTTCCTGTGGATTAAAAGAGTATATCTTTATTATAACTCCAAAGTTAATTAATGTATTCTAAGTGGCATCTGGTCAAATTATCTTAAAAGTTAACAAAAGAGATTAATTGGATACTTAACAATTAATAAATATGAATTAATGTAATACTAAATACTGATGGGCAACCATCATTACTATTATAATACAATAAAAAGAAAGGAAGAAGAATCAACCTTGTCAACACTAGTAAAAGCTTCTTATTGAATGTGCAACAGTTAACAGAGAATCAGAACAAGTAGGAGTGTGGACATCAGAGTGGTCAGCCATCATGTGACAACTGTTTTTCACACCCTCTCTCCAAAGGCTCAAAGAACATGCAAGAAGAGGTAATGAAAGATCTTAAGAGACAGTTCTCAATGGGAACCCTGATCAAAACTTGTGGTCATGACAAGGCTATCCAACTCACACACTCACTGAAAATAAGGTTGCCTATACAGGGCCTGTACAAAGTCAAGGGGATCAATATTTATTAAATATATTTGCTCTTATGTAGCACAGTGTGAATATGCTATCTTTGTAAAAATACACATCTTATATTGCAGTTCTATGCAAATGAACACAGGCAATAACTGTACACTATGTTCAAGAACAATGTGCTAACATAAAAATACATGATTTGGGTGTCCTGATACAGCAATCAATTTATTTAGAAAAAAAGCGAAATACAATATAAAATTCTAATGGATGCACAAAACTGTTAAATCAAGCAAGGCTAAAGCATGTCTTAACTTTTCCCAGAAAAATAATGTTTTGTTGAAATGTCTCAAATTCAGCTTGGCACATTGAACTGATTAGGTTCAGGTGTTATATTGACAGTTACACACCTTTTTTTTGGCATTCACATATTCCCCATCTTGATAACTTTCAAAAACCTGAATCAATTTGCAAAGAAGAAGTAAATGCAAGTTATTTCTCCTGTTTATTTCAATGTTAGATTAACTTTGTTTATCAACCCATATATTAAAATGTAATCATTTCATTGTGTGGAGCCTAAAGCTAATGTTAATTACAGTTTGAAACCCCGATTATTAATGCATCTTTACTTACCGAAGTGTGAAATAAGCAATAGTAGTCAGAATGTACCAATTAAATTAGCTTCTGAAATGAGAATTTGCAAGTATTTGCTCACGATGAACAGATTCATGGCACAGGGTTTTATGTTCACAGTTACATTGTGAACTGTCAGTTCCAGGAAGGGAGAATAACTCTTCAACAAAGTTAAAACCAAATGACACAATCAATGAACATATTTAAGTAATGCATAGCTTGCAACTTTTAGGGATGTTTTCTTATCTGCTTGTTTATTTCAACACTTGGTTCCCCATCCATGCATTTTTTTTTTTGGAGAGATTATTGAATATTTAGGAGACAGAGTCTCCATGGACGTAGGAGAAAATTGTGCATGGGCTTTTCAAAATTATACCCTTGCTCTACTTCTAGAATGTGTTTTTTCTCTCTTGCTATCTCTCCTCCTCTCTCTCATGCTCTTTAATCTCTCTATTTCTCCTTGTTCTATCTTGCTTTCTTGTTCTCTCTCTCTCTCTCTCTCTCTCTCTCTCTCTCTCTCTCTCTCTCTCTCTCTCTCTCATTCTCCATTGCTCTACCTCTTGCTGTTGCCATCACTCTTGGCTTCACCTTCTTTGCTTTGGTGTGTAGATAAAGATGTGATCTCTGGGATTGTGGCTATCATGTCTATATATGGCCATATCCCTATACTTTATGGATACTCCATCATTGGAACTGCATGCTAGTATTAACTCTTCCATGAGTTGCTCTTGTCAATAGCACTTTATCACAACAATAGAAAGGTAAGTAGTTCCCCTTACATTACATATGTATTTCAAAGACAGTTATTGTGGACTTAATACAAAGGAAAAATGTATGGTCGTGATTTTGTTTTTATTTATATAAGTAAAGAATATGACAAATTAATTTTGTTCACATAGCCTACTAAAATCCTGTGTATTTAGAGAACTATTCTTTGCTTTTCTAAATCTCTACTATCCTGTGTTATTTTAATAAGATCTTTATTCCTACATGCTAACCTGATACTTCTGCTTCCCACAATACTATATGTTGGTGATATGATTTATATGAAATACTCAGAATAAGAAAATCCATATGGACCAAAAAATAACAGACAAGCGCCATGGACTAGGGGTAAATTGGGGGAAAAAACATTCCTAGTGGTTCCTGCAGAGTTCTACCTGGAGATGTTGATGAAAATATTTGTGAAATATTATGATTAAGGCTTTAGAATTCTGTGGATACACTGTAACAAGTTTGTGTACACAATTTAAGTAGGTGAGTAGTATTGTATGTGAACAAGCTCTCAATAAAGGTGCTAACAGAAGCCTGGTCAAGTCTTTTATAGTGAAGTTATCACTTAATTTTAATTATCTCAATATCGAAAGAAAATGTATTATAGAATTAATGAAACCATTAAGTTAAATTGCAATACAAGTTCCACTTCAATTTCAAATTTACTATGTTGAAAGTCACTTTAGAAAACATTTCTTACTACCAAGAAAAGTGAATAATGACAATAAAATAATGACAATGATGAGAGTAAAGCAAAGCACTTCCTACATACCTTCCTACATGGAAGGCAGATATACCTTAGAGATCCATACGGAATCATAGAGGCAGAGTGTAAGAGTGTTGTAAAAATTTAGTTGCATTATAATCCCAGAATGCTGGGGTGGATCCAAATAAACAATAAATTATAATACTCGATCTTTTTCCTATTATAATAAATTCTATTTATAGATGACTTTTTAGGAAATGGTTTTGAAAATGCTATTTTACTTAATAGCTTTGGGACTGTGTATTTTAAGAGCCTACAGTAGCTCACATGTGATGTTAATAAAATATGTCACTGATTTGGGGGAAATGTCCTGACTTAGAACAGTGGCCCAGTAAGAGTTTAAATTTCTGCACACACAGGAGTACGGGATTTAGTCCAAAGCCCTTAGGCCACCTGGACAATGAATTCACCTTCTGGAGAGAAAGGATGCTTGAGTTACCTCCAGTGACTGTGTCCGACTCTACTCTGCCAGAAGCAATAAAACCAAAGCAGCGTTGCCACTTCTGAATTTATCAATAAATATAATAATAATTTTAATTCCTACTTTATTTCTAGCTAAGTCAATGAAAGCCACCTGTGTTTCGGAGTAACTGGATGAGAACAATAATATTAAGATTTTTGTACAATTAAAATTTTATCTGAGAGTTTTTATATGATGCTAACTGTATTGCTGAATACCAATGGAGTCACACTAGGACATATGTGTCTCCTTTTGATGGATGATAAAATGACATCTTCCCAGGCAACCTTCCTTAAGTGCTCATAATTATGATAGAGTCACCAAATTGACCCATCTAAACCAGGTAAAATACATCCCTTGACTGTAATGTTGACTGATTAAGTACCGAGCATGGGTAGTTTCAACAAGAACTCAAATAGCTTGTTTTCCAGGTCACTTTGGAGCAGTACATTCCTAGTTATAAAATGTAAGAAGCATAATTTCATATAACTGAGATGTACCTTGATAGATTTTAAATGTTCTTCTTGCAGAAGAATGAGGAAATGCTCTAATAATAAGATAAGTAACTATTCACATTTGTCAGTATACATATATATTTCCAAGTGTGTTCTAAATTATAAATACATTCATGAAATTTGTATAACTTGACACTATAAGGAAGATGTATTTAAAAAAACAAGTATTTCATTTTTATTACTGGATTTGCAAAATCTCTCTATGGATAGTCCTAAAACTGTCATAGTCACCTTATAACCACGAGTATGCTAATGAAGAAGCAAGCTCCAAATGCTAATAACTATAACACAAGAGATTTAAAAAACATGAATTTCGTAATGCAGCAGATATTGAATTAAGCAAAAAATTTATTTCATACAAAATAATTTCATACATTTATGTCATATTACTTAAGTCCTTTTTTTAAATCTGTTTTTTCCCTTAAAACAATGAAATAATTTCACTGGAAACACAATAAGAAATTTCCATTATTTACCTAGAAATCAGTCTTGAACATCAAATGATAAATCCAAACACACTAACAGTATCAGGTTTATTTCCATTAACAGTATCAGGTTTTAGGAAACCCATGATATCTTAATTTCAAAGATAATTTTCATTTTGAACTGGAAACTTTTGAATTAGAAAAAATGGGAAGAGAGCGTTGAACAAAATAGTTTTTTTTTTTTTTAATTAAATCTCTTTAGCATTGCTTCGCTTTGCATTTGTGACCCCAAGGAAATATAAAATAAAATACCTGAGGTCTTTTTTTTTCTTCTTTTTTTGCATGAATGTTCAACTTGTGGGAAATGAGCAATATTCCATTACAAACATGGCCTAGGAGGGGGAGAAGCAAGACTCTGTGACAAATGGGGAAATTAGTTAAGCTCGTCCTGACTCCCTTCGTCCTTCTATCAAATGAGACTCTGATGGGATCAGCCCCATAGGATGCTATGAGAGTTAGGAGAAAGTCATTATTGTGGGCTCTGAAAATGATTGGCACATAAAAACTGTTCAGCTGTTGTATCGATATTCTTGCAATGCAGTTACCTTAATTAGTATTATTACTATTTCATACCTGGCTAAATCTGGCTTATAGCAATGCTGTGCCTGAGACAACACCTTAGAAATTTAGGAATTTCTTTACTAGAGCTATGAGAATGGAAAAAAAAAAAAAAGCAATTACCAAGCTAATATTCTCGAAAGCCAGAATCTATGAGAGACTTCTGAAACATTTTACAGCTCTCTGTCTTGGGTGAACACATTACTTATTGTAGTTTTATATTAAACAATCATGAAGTAAAAAAAAAAAAGTTATCTTTTTTTTTTTTACAAGACAGTCAAAAAATAGTGATAGAGTTCTGTACTTCTTAGCAGAAGTTGTAGCCTATACATAAATTTAGTTATAATTTGTATTTTGCGTTGATCTAACACTTTCCTCTACATAAAAACTGTGTACTCATAAACAGTTTTCTGTACTTAAAGACAGATCCTATGTAAATTCCATACTTCATAAGCAAATGTTAATTAGATGCTGGAAATTACTACCTCACCTCATTTTGCATCCACCATAAATCATATATCTACTGATGATTCCTTTCTCATATTTTGATTTTAGTTTTCTAAATCAGTTTGAAGAAGAAAAATATCCTGGAGATAATCCTTTTAAAATATGTCAGACTTTTTGAAGATTTTTTGACCTTCTTACACATTGTAAAAAAATTATGGTTTTGCAGAATTTCTTTCTTAATGTTAACTCTGGGAAGGTACAAACAGGTTAACTTACAAGTCATGGAAAATGCTTCTCATAAAGTTACTGATAAGTCTAAAAAAAGATGGGGTATGTTTTTTAAAAAAGGGTTGATGAAAATCACTGAGCACTGGGATGAGTATTTATCTTTTCCTTTCCGTGAATCAGAGACATCCATATAATTTACATGCTTTTCTCCTACCTTTGATAACAGATAATAAATGTTAAGTGGGACCTCAGCATATATTAAGCACTTGGATCCTGCTCAGACAGCTTCCCTACTCATCCTGAGCATTTTTGTAAACTGGAGAAACAGGATGCATCGCAGATCAATTCAATCAATCAACTTTAATCATAACAGAGGAATTAAGCTGCTTTTCAGGCATGATGCAATAGAGAAAATTGCTTGGATATTTTTTAAGGCAGCAAACATCCCACAAGAGCTGTCATTCTGCTTTTACATCTGCTCTCTAAATATATGAAGTCTACATTTTCTTGAGGGATGTACAACAAGCAAGGCTTAAGCAGTTGGAATCTAGGGGCATAATGTATGTATTTTATGTCATTTTAAACATAGTGTGATCACTGAGAAGAAATAAAGTCAGAGACAGAGCCCCAGAAGGATTTTTCCCTCCATTATTTGTTGCTCTTGGTATGTCAGCTGATTTTATAGTGGCAGTAATTTTAAATGCATTCTCCTCCTCTGTGAGATGCACACTTTCAACCTTCCTAGAGGGGAGATTGAGGGTCTGATTGACGGTCAGATGTGTACTCACATATATGTGACCATAAAGTACACTGGTAATTCCTCTTTGAATTTAGAAAGGCTAAAATCTTGCTGCCTTTCTTCCTGATACTTGGAACAAAAATAAAAACCTCTCCTGCTACACAGAAGTGAACAATGTCTTTGGTAAACACATAGATTCTCAAGCACAGATGCAAAGCACACAGGCACACAGGCACACACACACACACACACACACACACATCTACACACAGCTAAGCTCATGAAATCTATTTTCCCCATAAAATAGTAAATTATTCATAATGTTGCAGTAAGATAAGAAATTATATTTGATGCATTAAAGTAGTGATATTTTAAGTCAAAGTAGAGTAAATGCAAAAACAGATGATTTAAGAAAATAATTGTTAAGTATAATAGTACCCATAATATAGTATTTGCTCCAATTATACATTTTGGAAACACTGTTCAGTTTAACATACATGATGGCTAATGATAATTGTTAACTTGACAGAAAGTAGAACCACGCATCAGCTGTCTGGAAATACAGGGGATTAACTTCGTTTTGTTAAGTGAGGTGGGAAGTCCTGCCCACTATGGGTGGCACTATTCCTTGCTAAGGATCTACCACTCTATAAATGGAGAAATGGAACTGAATTACAGTATACATTCATTAGTATTCTACATACATTCATTGCTTCAAGGTACTGCTGCCTTGACTTTCTTCCATAATGTATAACAACCAAAATAAACTATGTACAAGAATAAAACCTTTTCTCTTAAATTTGTCTGCCTATTCATTACAGAAAAAGATATCGAGAGCACTACCCTAACAAAGGGAAAAAAGAGGAAGATTTAAGGATTGCTTACTTGAATAGATTCTCCTCATAACACAATTATTTTCTGCTAAATATCTGACATGACAGTAAGATATCCAAAGGATAAGATAATGCAAGAACTGTGACTTTTGATGTTGAGAGTGAGGTTATAAGCTCGTAGTGACCAAGTCAACATTACTCCATGAAAATTACTTAACACCAAGTAACTACAACACATTCTAATAAATTCTGATAGAATATCAGAAAGTCTAAGTTGTCTATAGTATTTCCGATTATAAATTCATTGTCAAGTTCTTGTTCTTCTCATTGACTACTCATAGGCTGGAAGCAAGAACAATACATTCTTTCTCTGACATGAGTTTTTGACTGTTCAACTTTCCTAGCCTTTCTGTGATCACATCATTCTGTCTCTTTGGATGTCCTTCTTATTTATTTCTACCTGCAGTGCATGGTTGTTCAGCAGAGACCCAATCTTACTCAGTATTTTGAGTATCACAGTACTGACATTTTGAGCTACATAATTCTATGTAGTGGACATATGGGTCTATTCCATGCATGTAGAAAGTTCAGTTTCATTGACATGAACTTTGGAATTGACCAGCTTGATATCAGTGACAAATTTCTCTCACTTTTACCAGAGAGTGTCCCCAAATATTGTCTAAATTGCCAAATCGAACCAGCCTACACTTTTAGAGCCTTTACAACATTTTACAGCATCTTACTCTGATATGTGATTTATTCAGAACCCAAATTAGAATTTCAAGGAGAGAAGGGATTTTTCATTTTTTCAGAACCAGAGTTTGAGTTGATCACTTACAACTGGAAGCTAAAAGAGTAAGAAACAAAAGGAGAGTCTGGGGAGATGGATCATTAGATAAGGGGGCTTCCAGATCTTCAAGAAGACATGTTTTCAGTACCCAGCTTGAGTATCTTATTTCCCTATGTAACTACAACTCCTGGTGACACAACACTTTGGATTATACAGGAAACTGCACTCACATGCATATAACTACATAGAGTACACACACACACACACACACACACACACACACACATATACACATGCACACACATAATTTTGAATAATAAACAAAATATAAATCAACTGCAATAAACAAATGAGAAATGGAGAAATGGAGAAAAGGATAATTTGGGTGACACTGACATATAAGCATGTTAACCACAAACCTTAACCAACTAACCATACTTGACCTTGCTAACTAAACCAAACTCACTTCTTCCCTTTATGGATATTTGATTGGACTCTATGACTTCGGATGAAGTGCAACTTGGTAAGTGAATGTGTCTGTTTTGAAAATGAATTATTCAATCAGATAGCTTTCTAAGCTGCAATCAATAAATGTACTTATACACATTATGTATCCTTACATGTTTTTCTATGTCAATACCATATGCATATTCCTATCTCTATATGGTATGTTTATACTTAATGACAAAGTTAAATTATAATGAATTCACAATTCTTATCATAGCAGTCACTGTAATATATTTGATCCATAATCCTGCTGGATATACGGATGAGTAAGGTAAGTAGTTATTCTATACCTAATAAGTTCAGTAGTGAGATTTATTTATGTCTCCTCTAAAATCTAGTTAATTTGAGTCAGAATCTTAGAACTTTAAATAGGTTCTTTGAAAAGATATGCCAACAAAAGTATTTTCTTCACAATTACTGAATACAAAATCTAGTGAATTAATTGTGCAATTTTATCACTGAATAGGTTTACAAAGGTAAGTAAGAATTTGGGAAAAATGTGGAAGTGAATTCACATGGAAAATATTCCCACATTCACTCTCTTATTACTAATGAAATGTAATAGTACAGTCTCTACTAGAGCATCCTACACAATGATGAAATTAAAAGTATATTAAAGAATTTGCTCAATTGTTCATCTTATAGAACTAAACATCCAAGATCATTAAATTCTACCAAATTCCAACTATGTAATTGCACACAGTAGTGTGTAAACTTACTCTTGACTGGTATATTTTTGTTGACCAAAGGTGGAAAAAGCAGATGAGTTATCAAAAATTAAAATGACAAAATAAAAAGAGTTTGCTATATGATTTTCTCTGATTTCAAACCTCACTTACATATCAGAAAGATAAACATTGGGTCGGACAGATGGTTCAATGTGTAAGAGTGCTTGCTAGGTAAACATGCTGGATTTGAGTTCAGACGCCCAGGATCTCTGTGAAAAGTAGAGAGCATGATTTTGTGTACCTCTGCCCCAATGTGGGAAGTGTGATGAGTTGTAGGAGACAAGGAGAAAGCTAGGACTTGGTGGCCATCCAACATAGGTAAAATACTCAAGATTTCAGGGTCTGTTAGAGACTGTTTTAAGGGACTATGCCATCATCTCCATGACTGTCATTCTCTTCCTGCCCACATTTTCACATACACATACATTCACACCACACATGCACAACAACAACAACAACAACAACTAAAATCACAAAGAAATTACAGTGGATATCAGTCCCATAGATAAAATAGGCATGGATAATTCTAAAGTGTTGTTTCATTCCTTGCATTATGTAAGCCTGTCTTTTTATATAAACAACCTGTCCTTGATGGTTTGAACCTCTCCATTCAATCTCTTTCTATCCTTTATGCTCACCATCGACGTTGTTTTACTATAATTTACATTCTACTGTTACTCAGGTAAGTGCATCTGCATGGTAGTCATCCATTTTCATGATGCCAATAGTCTAAAGCATTCTATACTTAGGAAAAGGAAAAAATAGTAATAATAATAATAATAATAATAATAATATCCACCAACTTTATCCTTTCATCCAAACAGCCTCTTATCAAGCCTCACTGTACCTACCTTAAATAACGTAGCCATTGGCTCAACAAAGGGAAGTACAATGATGGTGCTTTCTTCCAGGTTCTTGGAGAATGATTGCCTTTAAAATAAAATGCTTGCTATTAAGTCTGAAAGCCTGTTTTAATCATTGGTGCCTTTATGTTTTATACAAATATTCAGGACCTTTTTTACTTTCTCTCACTGCATATTGCTTTAGAAAAAGAAGAAAACTTCACGGGAATGTTACACTTACAATTTCACAACAGAGAGAATACCAAGAATTTTCTAAGCTCATTTGAAGTCTAAGAAGGCTATTGTACCCATTTTTAAAACCTGATCAAAATTCAGTCTGCTGTTTGTTACTAAATTATGTATCTCTGAAGCATAAATGTGTTGGCTTTAGAAAGTTACAAATTAGTGCATTTCCATATGACTTGGGAAAATGTAATTTTAACCAATTTTGTTTGGGGTGAAAAATACTGTTTGCATTATTTTATAACACAAGGGAGCTGTCAGCCCACATGGTCATCCAATTTCTGTGGCAGAGAGAGCTTCCTTGCATCTCAAATACGAGGCAATAAAGCTTCTACTTTTCACATTAATGCCACCAGTAACCTATAAAAATGCTTGCTTTATACACCTTATTTTGCAATAGAAAATGTGGCAAGCCTAACAAAAGAATTTGGTGCCTTCTTCGATAGATATTCCATTTCTCACTCCATTATCTTTAATTCAAAAGTGTGAAACACCATTTGGAGCTGTTCTGAAACTTATTATTTTTAATCCTTTTCAGATATGCTGATTTCATTGTATTCTAGAGGAGTTTGTGCCAGATCGTCTCATTGTCCTCTCCAATGTTCCTAGTCTGAAGTCTTTTGTTCTCCTAGTCAGTACAAGTAGATATTATTGTTTTCAAAATTGTGAATTTTAAGACTACAAAATAAGCCTTACAAACAACTGGGAAAAGAGCCATTAAATTACATATGGTAATTAAAAAAAAGATAAATGGGTAAGCACTACAGATGAAACCACAAATAAAACCCAAAATGTAATAAGAGTATGTAAAATATGAATGAATAAAGAATATATAGAAAAGTAGGAAAAGAGATTAGGAGTTAACATGGCATGCAATAGTACTTTAGAGGGAACACAAGTCATATAGCACTGCCTCTTGAGGGAAGCATGGGTTCTATTTTTTTTTCATTTTTAGGCATTATTTAACATGTATGCTTTAGTCTCCTTATATCAAGTCATATCTGTAATGTGTAGTGGTAGCAATTCCACTGTAAATGTGAAATAATATTCTCCATTGCAGTTATTTTTATCAAGGGTTACCAGCAAATTTTACTTATGGAGACAGAAGTTGGTAAAGTGGCCAAAACACTGCCAAACATCTCATATTCATGGGACTGAAAATTACTTAGCCAGATTGAGAGTACCATAGAGGTTAAGAAATTGATCTATGCCATTAGTGATTCCTTTAACAATGATC